>NC_086233.1:16767500-17067500 GCF_036321145.2 Pelmatolapia mariae | reverse complement strand
AACGGTGTCTTCACTTCTGTGGATTCAACAAAGCCAGTAAACCTGCTTTTTTTTTTTTTTTTTGCCCTGCTTTTAGTGGTAAGAAGCATCTTAACTTACGGATGAAACAGAGTTAAATAAGCAGCTGCTTTAGAACACAGTTTTGAAAATGCTGCTTTACACCCTGATCCTGGTGAGGCCATAAATAGGTGCTGCCAATATCCTGCCCGGGTTCATTGTTTTAGTTTCACTGATGACCTTGGCTCAAAGCAGTGTTTCACATTAAAATGCTCCTTTATTTGAGACAAGCTCCGTTTCTTTCTCCGATTCCCCCACAGAGCAAAAGAGAAGGGCACTGATTACAAGTGCTGAGTTTAAAATGAGAAAATACTGAGCTAAAAACCACTAAATGACAGGCATTGTCTGGTGCCCATGAAACCTAAAGCCAAAAATTAAATTTGTGCACAATAGTATTCGGGGAAAGTGAGAATTAATTGAAAAGCTGCCAAAGGTGGTGAATCTGTCTGCTCATTTTGCACATTAGTCCTCAGAAGGATGCCTCAATTTTCACATATCAGTCTTGAGCTCTCAGCTCTGCTCTTTCTTTGCAGTGTTATCGTGGTGCTGGTTTGTGGTTAATGCTGGGAACAGACCTGCCAGGCATAAAATAAATAGGAATGTTATCTTCATAACCATTATATATATATATTAGTTTTAATCCATTTCTGAGGCTTAAATTTTAAGCAATGTATTGCAATATGCAGTAGTATCTTAAATATCATTCTAACTAATTTATTAGGACTAGAATAAAAGAAGGAAAAGTGCATACATACATACAAATACAGTTTGATGTGCCCTTTTAAACAGTACAATTCACAGTCAGCCTTTCTTTAAATTATTGGAAGATTATTAGGACAGTTAGATTTTCACATCACCATTAAAACTAGGCCAGTGTTTGTTTCATATCTTTCACTTCCAGGTGCTGTTTTTCTCATTGTTGTTTTGTTTCCATGTTTTTTCTTACAGGTGCAGCAGTTGGCGACCCATTGCGCTTTTCTACTGTGCTCTATCCTTTTATTATATTCTCGCTCTTGTTTTCTTTTTAGCTTATTGTCTTTGTCATAGAGGTTTCCATATATTTAATGTACGTGTTGTTTGATGTGTTGACATGCTGAAAATGAGTTTCCCACTGGGAATATGTTTTGAGCTACAACCCCAATTAAAAAAAAGTTGGCATTATATTTAAAATTTTTATATTTAAAAAATGTAATTGTATTTTTCTAATTTTGAACTTAATGGCAGCAACCTGTCTCAAAGAGGTTGGGGCAGGTTAACAAAAAGCTGGAAAAGTAAGTGATACTAAAAGGAAACAGCTGGAGGAACTTTTTGCAAGTAATTAGGTTCACTGGCAGCAGGTCAGTAATATGATTAGGTATAAAAAGATCTTAGAGAGGCAGAGTTTCATAGATGTAAAGGTTGGGCAGATGTTCACCAATCTATAAATGTTCTTTGTCAATGTAACTTTGAAAATGTCATCATCTACAGTTCATGATGTTATCAAAACCTCAGAGAATCTGGAAAAATCTTTGTGGATAAAGGACAGAGTCAAAAAATCAATACTGAATGCGCCTGACCTTCGGGCCCTCAGGTGGCACTGCTTTAAAAACACGTATGGTTCTGTCATGGAAATCACTGCGTGGGCTCAGGAAGACTTCCAGAGATCACTGTCTGTGAACACAGTTCACCGTGCCAACCACAAACGCAGGTGAAAGCTCTGTTATGCAAAAAAGAAGCCATATGTGATCATGATCCAGAAATGCTGCTGTCTTCTCTGGGCCAAAGCTCATTTAAAATGGACTGAGGTAAAATGGAAAACTGTCCTCCAGTCACAAGAATTTAACTTTGAAAACATGTTTTTTGGAAAACATGGATGCCACTTATATTAAGAGAAGGACTCACTGTCAGTCAATCTCAGTTTAAATCTTTGACTTGATTTTAGTTTCTATTCTGAATAAAATATAGGTTTGCAAGATTGTACTCTGTTGTTATTTACATTTCACACAACTTCCCAACTTTTTTTGAAATGGGTTAGTACATTAGTATATGTTAAATAATTGTTTCCAGGATGTAAATAATGTTTGAAGTTAGTTCATAATACAGAAAAATGTCTCAAAAGCAAACAACAAAAGACTCCTCCCATCCGCCAAATGAAATCGATGCTCATCTTCACATATTTTTAGTCACAGGCTGTCTCCTTCATTATGGCAAGGCTCTTTATGAACCAGCCGGAGGGCATATATTAAAAGGAAGAGAAGGTAAGTTGACATCAGCCTGCTGCTTTGTGAGATCATCAGCTGTATTTGGGTTCAGTAGACATTCTGTATATGTTTATTAAAGTAGTTAAAGATCAGTGTTGGAAAGAAGATCAGAGTGAAGTGACCCCAACTAGGTGTAGGGAAAAGGGGTGAAATTAAAGGAAGCAGGCTGAGCTCACCCTGCTATTTTTCTTGTTGTAGTCCATTAGTAACTGGCAGAGTTAAGGCCTAGTGGTCTCTCTAAACTGATGAAAAAATATTCACCTTTTTAACCTTATGCTGTCAAACAGTGAGCACTGTTTTTAACATTCGCCAAATCACTTTTCTTTGTCGCAAATCTTATTTGGTAATGTGATTTTTTTTTTTCCAAAGGCTTAAACATGAAGGTCTTTCTCATGCCCAACTGGTATTCATACAGTAATATAAATACATGCAAGGCAAATCTATTTTCTGGGACATTAGATTATGTGAAGGAAGAGACTGAAAAAGAAAATACCCAAGAGTTACAACCTTGTACTATCACCCTTGAGGATCTAGTGTCGTTTGTGGGATAGTCTAGAGATAAAAGGCCTAGACCTCTGAGTCAGACAACTCTGCCAAACGTTTGCTTCATAACAGAGGCATTTTTCATTGTTTTAACTGTGACCCTATGGGGAGCAGTGTTTATTATATTTCTGTTTATTTCCAACTACAAACTCGTCTGATGGTCCTGCATGTTTGCCAAAGCAGCAGCAACTGTTCGCTTTGATTGTTTCACTTCAGTTAATTTTACTTTGAAAAAAGGGATACCAAGACAGAGCGGTTTCAGTGTGGAGTTTGAAAATTGTACATTTTAAGAAAAAAAAAAAAGACTAATTAAAACAACCTAATGCCGCTGTTGCTATCCTTTTCCTTCTTATACGGAGAGGTCAGTTGTGATGGCAGCTCCCACCCCAGGGAGCAGAGGGAATGTGGCTCGACTTTCTGTAATTAAACAAGGATAAAAGCAGGAGTGTGGAAGAGAGGGTTTAAAGACACTGTATATCATCATGTTAAGGTGAATGTCACAGAAAGGCTCAGGTCTGTTTCAGTTTATGAATTAAATAAGTTAAAAGTTCAGACATGACAGTTTTCACAGGAATCTAAACCAAGAACACGTTTAATGAACTGATCATCAGCAAGTTTTGCAGTTTGCAGGTCTGGAGGTGTGAATACACAAAGCTACATCTTCCACAGATGTGGACGTCCCACCAAACTGTAAAAAAAACTAATAGTTATATTTCAAATTCTACCTGCCGGAGTTAGCCAGTTACGAATATAAGGAGACTGACCAAGTAAGCCTTTTCTCCCTAAAAAGGAACATAGTAGCATGACAAAGTGGCATCTGAACAAACCACAAGCCTTTCTGGAAGGAACAATGTCCTTCGGACAAACAAAGTCAAAAGGGCCCCAAGTTTGGCCCGAACTACACACAGCATATCAGCACAAACAACTGTCAATCATGGTGATGGAGGGGTTATGATTTGGGCTTGCTTTGTAGCCACAGGATCTGGAAACTTTGTAACACTGAACACAATGGACTTCTCTGTATACCAAAGTATTGTACAGTCAAATGCAAGGCCGTCTGTCTGCTAGATAAAACTTAGCCCAAATTAGGTCATGCAACGGGGCAATGATTCAATGATTCTCCAGTAACTCTACGACAGAATTAATGAAAGAGAAAAGAATTAAGTCCAGACCTAATCCAGATTTAAAGAGCTGTGTATAAATGAATGCTTTTACAATGACCTCAGTGAAATGAAGCAATGCTATAAAGAATGGTGGACCAAAATTCCTCCAGAAATGTCTGCGAGACTGATAAAGTCAAGCGGGAAATGATTACTTCAAGTTATTGCAGCTAAAGGTGTTTCTACAAGCTATTCAATCATTTTGTGTACTTGGTCTTTCACAGAACTGCACAGAGTATTGTGAAAACGCTCTTTTTCAAATGATTGTATATATCAAGTTATTTTGTTGCCTTTGTGGGTGTAACTGGTAGCAGCACATGGTGATGTATTGTTTCTGTGGCTGGTAACATCTACATACGTTTATTCCATAGAAAACATAAGCATTCAGATGGCGAGGGAACTGGCAACCCTTTCCTCATAATCTAAAGCCAAGAGCCAACGCTGAAATCATTTCAGACCGATGGAACATTTGGGATTAACTAAACACAAAGGACTGTTTTTCTTCTCCTGTCTTGCAGTCATATTGGTTTTGTGTCTGCCAGCCTTTGAGGGGCTGTATGCCAGATCAGCCTGAACAGGCAAATATAGGCACAACTCAGCAGTTTGCCCTTGTGAATTTTAGGGCAAGACAAGTCCCAACTCTTGTTTTTTTTTCCTCTGGAAGTTCTTTCCTTGCGAAAGAGAAGTCCGAGCAAGTCACATAGGGTGACATTTCTATTTTCTGCAGCAGTAATAAAGATGTGCCTTTTACTGTTGGCTGCATTTGCAGTGAAAAACCTGCTATAAATGTTTAGTTTTATTGCCGATTTTTGATAACCAGAAATGATGTCTTCACCTTTTTATATGGTATTGTTTACACACACACACACAAAATCCCATTCAATCAAAATTGACCACGGCCAGGTTAATTTATACGACAGTGTTACAAAAATAGCCTTTCGTTGTTATCACCTCTGGACAGGAAGGAAACAACCATTAAACTGCGCTCACTCATTCAAGAAATTAATTAAAGGCAAATCCTTGTCTCTTTGGAATAGTACTTGGCACCAAACAGAAGACTAGCACACAGTCGCGGCTGTGTAAATGACAAGAGGAGCAGCTTTGCCATGTATATCACACACTCAGGAGTCTCTGCAGGTCCACCTGTTTGTAGTAACAGTTAATTATAAACTCTTATAATAAAAAAATAAGTTAAAAAAGAACAGAAAAACAAGTAATTATTTAATTCCTGGGCTACTATAAAGTTTTTTTTTTATTTTAATGGAGAGGGACAGCAATAATCCAGAAAAAAGCAATAATCCAGAAAAAAAACACATTCTGAATTGATTTACATGTCATTGAGGGAAAGAAGTTTTTGATCCACAATTAAAACAAGACTTAGCACTTGATGGAGAAAACCCTGTTGGCAATTACAGCAGTAAGATGGTCACCAGCTTTGCACACATCTCAGGGATTTTGGCCACCACCTTTTTACAGAAACTCTAAATCTTTTTGGTTTCTTGGCTTCTGCTTGGCATCCTTAATCTTCACCTCCCTCCACAGATTTTCTATAGGATTGAGTCAATAGCTGCTCCTTTGTTGTCATGGAGGTATGTTTTTGGTAATTGTCATGCTGGAAAAACCGTCCCATCTTCAATGTCCTGGCTAAGGCAAGGAAGTGTGTAGTTTTGGATTAGACATAATTGTCTCTCATGATCGTTCTCACTCCATGAGGCAAGGTCTCGCATGGAGCTCCAGATCACCAGCCTCGTGCAGGTCTACAATCTTGATAGCTATTTGGTGTTGTCCATGGTGGTGCAGAGGTTGGAGTGAAAGAAGCTGATTTCGTAACATCAGGATTATCTGTGATTGATTGATTGATTGATTGATTGATTGATTGATTGATTGATTGATTGATTGATTGTAATGTGTGTGCCACATGCACACACAAAGCAACTGTGTGTGCATGTGGCACACACAATTCTGGCTGAATTGTAGGAGATCACATACTTCTTGGTTCTTCTTACTTGGTTTATACTTTGTTTCTTTCCTTTAAAACGTAACTACCATAAATATTAGAGACTATTAATTTCTTTGTAAGTCAGCAAACTTACAAATTCAGCAGTGGATCAAATAATTATTTCCCCCACTGTACATTTCATTAACTACCTTTTTAGGATGCTATTTAGAAATCAAAGATCTCTAATAAATTTAAGACATGAGTCTTTTTTAAAAATGAGGAATATTTTTTTTATTTACGGCAAGGAATAACACTTTTATCTCTTTTAATATAATTGGCAAGCCCATCGTAAAAAAGGTGACTTTGTCATCACAGAATTTATCATTATTGGATTTTCCAGCTTTTAGGCTAATAAAATTTGACCGTTGCTATCTATCTCAGCTTCCTCGTGTTATACAAGAAGTGCACAGAAATAGTTTCTCTTCTTCTGTCATTTTCATATCATTATGTATATTTTATAAAGCAGAATGATGCCTAGTCTAGGATTTTCTCAGGATAGAAGCACGGAAAGGAGTTAAAGCAAGGCCCTGTGCTATTTTAAGTGAAATAGCACACGAACCTGAAAACAGTTTCAGATTTAATAACAGTTTTGCAAAATGGCAAAACGAATATTTTGACCCTTTCTCAGAATTCTATACATTTTAAAATTGGATTAGGTATTTACGTAACTTTAAGGCTGCAGCTTAAGCATACAATTATATGTGGCTTTATCTGTAATAACAGAGTGCATCCAAAATAAAGCAGAATAGAAGAAGAAAGGAGTATGCCACAGAATGCTTAAATTAAGTATAAGTGCATTAAAAGTGCATTTCATCTGCTGGAGTAATACATTGTAAGATTAATAGTACTCTAGTCCATTGGCCTTGGTCAGGGGCAATCATATTTTGAGGGGGAGGTCGAGCCCTTTCTTAAAAGTACTTTGCTAGTTGTTTGATTGCCTTTTGCTTTACCGAGCAGAAGATTACATTAAAGAATCCGTGTCTAGTTTCAGACGAGCTTTTACAGGCCCTGCATGTGATTCCACGCTGTACCTAAATTATAAAGCCCCTGAGCTCTATTCAACAAACATCCTTGATCCTGCCCTTCAGTGGTGATGATATCACCTTAAAACTGATTTGGGTGCAGAAGCTTGGAATTGAATGACGTGCAGATAAAATCTAAAGGGATAACAGAATGTTTATTCTGGTAAACCTGCCACAAAGGAGATAACAAGCATCAAAGATGTTGCTTGTTTTCAACATGATGATGAATGAATTCATTTGCCATAAAACATAAGTAAATTAAGATACATTTCTTACATAAAATGATACACACACACACGCACGCACGCACACACACACACACACACACACACACACACACACACGCACGCACGCACGCACGCACACACACACACACACACACACACACACAAATAGGAAGCATTTGATTATTTGCTGTTAAAATAAGATTTCTTAAAACAGATGGATAGTATAAACTAATATGTTATACAGCAAAAAGAAAATTCGGTTCTAATAAAATAGAGGCACGGGGCTGTTCAAAAATGAGTTTATCCATTAGATGTTTTAAAAATTTAAGGCTAGATGTATTTAATGTTGTGCCTGAAGTGAGTAGAATTGGATTTTTTGCTATTACTGAATGGTGCACATTGTGTAGTAGACATATGCTCTTTCTTTCTCTCTTTGTTTCTGTAGCATGACCCTATCCTCTGCTAAAGTCTGTACTTTTCCATAAGATAATATCTGTAGCCTGCAAAGGGTTCATGAGGCTTTTCCACCCCAAACTTATGCAAGCGACTCTATCTCCTTTCAATCCAAGCACAGTTTATCTTTGCATTGTGAAAAGCATTGAAGAAGGAGCTGGTTCTGAATAGAGTTTTATTTCAGCAGCAAAATAAAGGGCTCCAATTTACATGCATTTACATCGGGTTGCCTGGATGACAGATCTCAGCTGTGCTACAGTTTACCATCCTGAGTCTCCCTTTCTTCATTAGCGAGGCTCCAAAACATATATTTTTCACAATATAAAACAAATTCACACCTGTTTTCTGCAGTATGAAATTAAAGCCGTGCACGCTGACTTGATTAGCTTCCACAAAATTCTCAGCGCACTTTTCTGTGGCTGGCTGAGTGTTCCCTTTAGCCTTGGGGCTAATGAAGCCTTTGCTTGCCTTCCCACATTTTGCACATCTTTCAATTTGGGAGGCTGATTATTCCAACTGCTCTGATATCTTTGGCCATCCCTAATTTTCTTTTTCCTGTTGTGCATGTATTCACATTTCCTAGGGTTTTTCTATCTTCTGCTTTGTAACTGTTGATGAAAAAAAAGAAAAAAAGGGACAAATAACATATAACAAATTAAAACTGCGTCTTAAAGAACACCATGAAAACTAATATGAGATCTTGACATGCCGCTACAGCTGAAGAAGAGGATGTTAGGCTTAATGTAGGCTTGTAAAAACAAATACAATTTTAGAGAATGCTATCTAAATCAAAACAGACTCTTTGCTATTGTCTGTTGGCATTACATCCCAAAAGACTTGGCATTCAGCAGCGTGAATCTAAGCATCTTATTGTCAGCAATATCTTTCTTTTTATTAGTATATGGGTTGTGTTTTTTTGTTTTGTTTTTGAAGATATGATTTTATTTCTGTCAAAGTCTGACAGTATGACTAACGTTCCTAGACAGTTTCTCAAGCTTCCTCAGCAATTTAGAGACAATCCTGAACCTAATCAAATTGGCAGAGATCAAATTTGAGGCTATATCTTCTGGGGCTTGGCCTGGGCAGTCTAATCACACCAGAGAACTGAGAAGACTGCAAAAACCTCCACCTATCATTCCTTCATACACACTCACTGGCCACTTCATTAGGTTCACCTGTTCAACAGTTTGTCAATACTTATGTCAGCCAATCACACAGCAGCGACTCAGTACTACAGACTGAGCATCAGAATGGGGAAGAGAGGTGATTTTAAATGACTTTGAATGTGGTTCTTGGTGCCAGACGGGCTGCTCTGAGGACTTCAGAAACTGCTGATCGACTGGGTTTTTCCCACACCACCATCTCTAGGGTTTACAGAGAATGGTCCAAAAAAGAGAAAATATCCAGTGAGCAGCAGTTCTCTGTACAAAAATGCTTTGTTGTTGCCAGAGGTCAGAGGAGAATGACTTTGAGCTGGGAGGAAGCAACAGTAAGTCAAACGAGTTACTCAAATGACTTGTTACAACCAAAGTATGCAGAAAAGCATCTATGAGTGCACAACATGTCAAACTGGGAAGGAGACTGGCTACAGGAGAAGAAGATCACACTGGGCGTCACTCCTGTCAGCTAAGAATAGGAAACAGAGGCTGCATTTCACACATGCTCAGCAAAATTGGACAAGATTGGAAAATTGTTGCCTTATCTGATGAGATTCAAGTTTGGCTGGAACATTCAGGTGGCAGGGACAGCATTTAGCATAAACAACATGAATGCATGGAGCCACCGGGACACAATACTCCCAGGTAGTAATAGTGGCGTAGGGAAGTAGTAGTGTGTAGGGAATAGTTTCTTCTTAATCTGTGATTCCTTCATCACCAACTGAGCATCATTTAAATGTCACTGAATATTGTTGCTGACCTTGTCCATCCCTTTATGACCACAGTGTACCCATCTTTTGACAGCTGCTCCCAGCAGGATAATGCACCATGTCACGAAGCTCAAATCATCTCAAACTGGTTTCTTGAACATGACAGCGCTTCACTGTACTCGAATGACCTCCACAGTCACCAGATCTCAATCCAGTAGAGCACCTTTGGGATCTTGTAGAACAGGAGATTTGCATAATGGATGCGCAGTCGACAAATCTGCAGTAACTGTGTGATGCTATCATGTCAATATGGATCAAACCTTCTGAGGACTGTTTCCAGAACCTTGTTGAATCTATGCCACAATGAATTAAGACAGTTTTGAAGGCAAACGAGGTCTGGTAGTGACAAGGCTTACCTGGCAAAGCATCTGGTGAGTGCATGCTAGTCAGCAGTGGAAGGTTTTGTACCCAATAATAAATTTGGGCAAAATTTTAAGGAATTCCAACAATTCAAACCTTTTTTCCAAGCCCCATAGGGCCGGGCTTACTGACACTGCACCTGTTGAGCTTTCCATACTTATGAGTCTCGTGCATTTCAGTGCAAGGCAGGCAGTGCAAGACAAATCATTCTTCTCAATCGTACCATTTGTAACTGTAAAATGTTAAATTTGCAAGTTGATGTGTAAACTTTTTTGTTGACTTCATCAGCCTTTCTAGGTTGAGTTTAGGAAACTATTTGGATTATCATTGGAAAAATGTAGTCTGACCTCTTTTTTGTTCCAAGCAGGGTAGTTATGTCAGTGTGGACTAATAGATGTGCTCTTTAAATATAAACTCTATCCCTAGCATAAATGCATGGATAAATGCATGTGTTTCTGACAGTGTTTTCAGACTCAGTTGATTTTTTGCTGAAGTTTGTCTAACGTCCCTCTCTTGTGTTATATTGCCTGTCCTGATACCACAGATGATGCTATTAAAGATGATATGCTGAAGCTTATTTTAAATTAACTAATTTATAGATATGTGTGAGCTGTAGTTAGTGCTGTGGTTTTACATAAGACCATCCACTGTTTATTATGATCAAGTCAGACTGGTTAGTTGAAACTCTGTCTATATTCTGCCTGCTATGCAATATGGTTTTAAAAAAAAGTCAAATAAATACTTTGCACCATGACCTCCTTTTCTGGCATTTTTTAAATTAATAATGAAGCCTAGTAGCCTAAGAGTTGAAAAAAAAAAAAAAGCGGGATGACGTGGACAACATGATTTTGTAGACCCAGAGGGAAGCATATAAAGGTTCTCACTGTAGGATTTTTGACGTCTTGCAAGCTTTTTTTTGCTTTTATTTCCAATGTGTGAAAGGATTGTACCAAATAAAAAAAGCTATCTGCCTCTAACAGGCTGTGGACTGATTCTTATGTGAAGGGTTGAATTTGCTGTGAAAATCCAAATATGTGATGTTTATGCTCTCCTCTGATCCCCTTTCCTCAAATCCTACAGCTCCCCTACAGCGCCAGCAGTGAGCAACACTAGCTAAAGTTAGCTTAGAAAAGAAATCCACCAATCAATAATGCTACTATTTTTCTTAGCAGCTGCAACCGTTACCTACATATTACACAGAGAAACATCAGTTTTTATAGACATGCTGACCTCTAAAATGCCCATTAAATTCAATTTAACTTTAAAGATAAATAATTTGCCAGATCGTGAGATGCACTTCTACCGGGGGTTTCTGAGCGTGATACAGGTTTTGACAGAGAGAATAAAAAAGGATGGTTGATGTAGGAGGATTTAGGGAGGCTGATGTTAGGACAGCAGTTCTGGATGTACTGCAAGGGATGAAAACAGAGAGGAGTTGTAGACAAAAACAGAAAGCTAATTCTGACTGAAGATTGGGGCACACAAGTCTGCAAATGTAAAATGGTAATCTGCCTGTTCACTGAAGGCAGTAGTGCAAGTATTATTGCTTAATTTCTGAAGCTATAAATGAAACCGATAAATTGAAGAAAAAAAATGGAAATGGAGTAGTGAAAGAATCGTGCTGTAGGTCTTAGTAAGTGCGAGAGAAATGAAGTTTTCCCGAACCTTTAGATCAGGATGTCAAACCATGCTGCCTGGGACCCCGTTTGACCGACTGTATGTCTTTTCAAACTGCAGAAATTGCATTGAACTGCATTGAACATTAATGACTCCGGAGTGAGTCAATTTGGTTTTGACTTCAAATGCTTTTGCTTTTTACTTTGCAAAACTCTACATGTGAAAACTTTCATGCCTGCGATCTGTAAATTGTAACGTAAACGTAATGATGCTCTGAATGTGAAAAACTGAGCTGTATTATTTCAGTTATTTGTCTTAACGTCTTTCTGGCGTTTCCATTTTTGGAAACGGCTTGCTGATCATCAATCTTTACACTGAAGAGAAGAGAAATTTAAAGAGGAGATTTTTCCATTTTAGTTACTCAACAATGGTTTTACTGCTCTGCCCCACCTCAGATCAAATTGAGCTATATGTGGCCCATGAACTAAAATGAGTTTGACACCCCTGCTTTAGATTATATTATTGGAGTACCTCTATAGTATTACGTCTAATAAGCTATTCAGTTACTATAAATCATAAAGGCAAATGTCCTTTGAAGGGCAACAGGTCACGTTATTAGCTGAATAGGATTTCTACTGCTGAATTCGAATGAGGGGTGCAATGGCTAGCCCTTCACAGAGGCCACTTATTGTAGGTGAGGTGTTAGAGTTGGGGATGGGTGGAGAACAGGGCGTGGATGCAGATTGAAAAGACAATGAGACAGTGACTGTGTGAATATGTGTGGGAAAAGTGGGGAAAGGAAGGCGAACGAACAGGTGAAAAACTGAGAGACAGTGAGGGGGATGAATCGAGAAAGGCATCCCGGAGAAAACGATTGGAGCTGTGCTCCCCTGTTGTATGCACCAGATGGTGTTCATTGATTATTCATTGCATGCGATGGATGTCACTGTCACCGCACACGGCTCTGCTCCATTCTGCTCTCTGCCTCAGTGCACCTGAGGGCAGAGATGGGGGCGGGGAGAGCTGTATAGGGCTGCATTAGACAGCATGTGGATGTTGCGTGGTTAGGATTTGAAATGACTGTACAGATTTTCTAAACACAGCACAGACACACACTCACACTCACACACACACAGACGCACAAGAATGATTGCCCAAATGTATCCGTGGGTATTTGTAGAAAGACATGATTTGGGATCAGAGGGATTGTGATATTAGTTTATGATTTGTCAGTGTTCAATGCTGATATGACTGCAGGCATCAACAGATATAAATACTATCACCATTGCTAAATGTAGTAAGGTTCATGTTCATTTACAGTGCATCATGCTTAGTATCATAATGTCGGAATAAGGCGTAAAGCTTGTGCCGATTTGAATCCTATTCTAAGGGTTCAAACTTGTGTTTATAGAGATTTATACGATGACGACCATCACCAGACACGCACGCAAAATGACTTTTAACCAGTGACACCAGTTTAATCACTAAAACCCTCTCTCTCTCTCTCATAGGTCTTGGCCAAGCTGCTTCACTCCATCTCACAGTGATGGAATTCACGATTGCTCTGTCACTCCCAATTTGCATTCTTGATGACTGAGGACGGGACGGCACAAAGATAAAATGTGGCAGGGAGTTGGCGGTGGAGACAAGTAACACGATAACGATTGTCAGAGAGATGAGAAAGAGCAGCGCGAGGTGTTTATGTGCCCGACGTAACCCTTAGAGCGCAGGTCAGGGACTGTACATGCAATTGAGGTGGACGGGTTGAGCATATAATTATGCATTGATGGGGATGGAGCGGCAAATTGCCTGGAGGTATTGATCTGGTTACATTTAATGCTGTTTTCGCTGCTTGTGTCGGGGCTTGAAGGTGTCAGGTGAAACAGAGTAATCAAGCTGTGCTGACAGGACTCCTGCAGACCAGCTGCTGACTAAAATGGATGGACACAGCGCTGAATTTGTGTCTAAATTGAAGATATTTGACAATAGCTGAGGCATGCTACATGAGCAGGCCCTTACGGTATTAAAGCAATTGCGATATTGACATCGGGATGTCGGCAGACAGCGGCAAAGTAGGGAAGACACAAAAAGCTGCGCTGCTGTAATGAGTCTTTCACAGGTGGCTCCATTTGAAGTCCCTTGTCAAAATCAGGCGGTGATTTAAAAACTATGTGAGTCTGTGAGATTGTACTCTGTCAGTGCCACTCTTAAATTTCAATCACCCACATCTTTGTGGTTTTGTTGGTTTCATTCCAAGTGAACAGAATACAGAATAACTCATTGTTCTGACACAAGCTGTCCTCAAATCATCTGGAAGCAGGGATTAGAAATGCCTGTAGTGAATCAGCGCCCGTGAGTCACCACTCTGCTGGATCGTACCTTATCAAAGACTAATTTAAAGTTACTGAAGACCCTTTAATCACAACAATTTCAGTTGTTTGTCACAAATGTTGTTGCAAAAATCTGCCTCTAAATTACAGATCTAAACTATACTCACAATGTCGATACATCAGTTTTGCCTGCCAGAAAAGAAACACTACATTTCTTGAGTTTAAAGACTAACTCTTTTATCTTTATTCAAAAAATTCGAACAGAAACGAGCGTTGTGCACAAATTATCCTGCTGTGCGACACTATATATTATTAAAAATCAGTATGTAACTGGCTAACAGGCTGGAGCTTGTTGCTCTTTGCTTCCCTGTGATGATTGGCCAGTGTCCCCGATGAGAATACTGGCACAACTCAAACACGAGTGTGAAATCTCCTGTGTGCACAGATGGCACACATTTTGTCGCCACAGCTTGTTAGTAATACATATCCACGCACAAATGCACGCACACATACGTGCAAGCGCGCACGAACACGCACCAGTAAATAAGGCTTGACCCTTGGCATTAGATCGTCCATATTGTCTAGGCAGAATGCTGTATGTGGCGCAACTGCCGTCACAACATGTGGCCACTTAAGTGTGAAAGAAACTGTCCTGTATGCTTGGTGGAGCACAGTTATGGTTAGTTGCACACCAGAGTACACTGAGAGAACATTTGCATCTACACACATATCATATACCCGTAAATATACAAACACAGACTGGTACACTGCCCAGAGCCTTTTAAGTGAGGTATAGAAACGGTGGGAAATATGAACGGTGCTTTGCTCATTAGTCCTCAGTAAGCAAAGAGGCACTGAGGGGTTTAGAGGCTTCAAAGCAGACTTTTTTCTTGAGATTTGGAAGGATTGAGGAAATGTGATGTACAGACCCTGTGTTCTACTCATGTGCCATGCATGTGAACGACTGTAATCTTAACAGGAGTAGTTACTCGTGTCTCAGTTTGGGTACTTCCAACAGTGCAACTTTATGAACACTAAGTACATTAGACACAAAGTTAGACACATTAGACTTTGCAAAGTGCATGAATTTAAACAGGGTACTGCTTTCTCAAATGAACATGAAAAGTTGTGCACTTACTAGAAATAATTACACCAGTTGATGGTGTGCCAGCTGCTGCGCTGAGCCTCTGACTACCTCGAAAGATAGTATAACAGCACAGGCCACCATCAAACAATGCCACAAAACTTTCAGACAATATAAAAGATAGGCCTAGCTACATGCATTTCAACCATACTCATGTTTACTCTACCTAATATCTATGAAAGAGTGGAGTGCTAAGCTGTGAAGTAATACCAATTAGCTTAGTTAGCAAGCTACATTCATAAACTGTATGGGTGCAATGCACAAATACATATATTGGCTAACAAGTATTGGTCTAAAATGCTAGAAGGTCACTCACTGAAGCTGAAGCGCAAGGTTCTTGAATGGTCTGTGCTATACAGCAAGGTATTAGTCAAGTGAATATATATTTTAAGACTATTCTGAGAAGTTATTCATAGTCTTTCTTGCATCGATAGCATGATTTTTATGGCTATGCTAATTCAAAGCACTTTGTTAAGTTTATGCTTTGAGGTCTTGGTTATGATAGTGAATATATATATATTATTGACTTTATATTCAAAAAAGAGTTTGCCTCTGCAGATTCTCAGGAATTATTGATTTCACAGAGTTTAAGCACGTGGTGGGACTTTTCAGCAACAAATTCAAAACTGCTGTCTTCCTCTGTCTCTCCCTGTTGTCAATTTCAAAGTTTTCTATACTTAACAATTCCCATCCATCACCTGTCTGTGACAGTGTAGTAGTGTAACAGCTCCTGGATTTTTTTTTTTTTTTTTTTAAAAGGGCGGGCGGGGGGCATGTTGAACATAATCTGGGCAGCATCATGGTTCCTGAAAAGTGTTTGGCACATAAAGAAAATTAAGAAAATTATTTAGAGGGAAATGAGCCTGCCAAGCTTGCTTTCATGGTTTGATTTCCATACACTCTCCTCTGTGTGTGCAACCTTATGAGGACATAGCATTTAAGAAAATGCTAATCGAGGAGCTTTGTTGCAGAGCAGGTGTTAGAAATGCTGACAAGGACACAAATGTAAATAAAACTGGTGAAGTGAGGATCGCAAATCTGACATCTGAGTTCGTTTTCCTTTGCCTTTTTATTACACCATAATTAAAATGAATTGTCTTTATCGCTGTTGTTTTTTTCCCCTCTGTCTCTGTCCTATTCTTTATGGCTCTATTGATGTATTATTGGCTGTTATTCCAACCCACACCGGGCTTGTAACAAGTTTAGCACAGCGATTGCTCCCAGCTACAATGAAAATGTGAGACTGAGGCTTTATTTTTGTTTTGCTCTTCTGCCTGTGCCATGAATCTGAATAGAACTTTGTTTTTAAAGAAACAATAAGAAAAGGAATCGGTTTGACAAAACATGGACTCACATACCTCACAGTGATTACTTGAGTGTGATGCAGGTCCAAGGCCATGGAAATGTTAATAGTATGTTGGCTCCCTTGACAGATAAGAATTACTATATCCTAAAAGAAACTTTAACTATGTTAAACCTCGGTTACCGTGAGACACAGTGATGAAATTAAAGTGCTCTTTGCTGAGAAGCCTTAAATACTTTTTTATAATCCAATAGCTCTGTAAAACTAAGTCTGCAGATATGTCTGACCTTTTCTTTCCAAGTCCAGTTCTTAACACCAACATTCACATGCAGGTTGTGACATGCAGTTATTGCTTCCAACAGCTGGATCTCTACAAAAGGCTATTTCTGTTGTAGACAGTTTAATCTTACATGACCTGGTACAATATACCATCCAAGATGTTTATTCAATACAGTTGCCATTTTGGGTGCAATGTCATTTCAAAGATAAAAGCAAAAAGGAGTCCCTTTGAGCTGCAATGAGGATTATAAAACTCTTCCCAGGATGTGAAAAAGTGCCATTTTTGTCCTCTCACAGACATGCACGGGGTATCTTTTGCATGTGTGACGTGACATACCGGGTTATGGAAATGATGAGATGGGCTTCTCAAATATGGATTCATAACAGACCTACTGGCATTACATTTAACTTTTACTTGCTATTTCCAGTGTGTAAACCTAACTTTAAAAAACCTAAATATTTTACTGTTTTAACCAAACCATGAAGTTTTTTGGTGCCTAAACTTAACCTGTGAGCGAAGGTGAAGCAGTATTTGACAGTCTGCTGTGAGAACACGCTGGGATTATCCTTATTGAGCTAAATCAACTTATTTTTGTAATATCACACAGTAACAGGCCGGTGTGTGTGTGTATAACTGTAACACTGAGAGGTGCAGGTGATATCCGTTCAAGTTTTTTTTTCTGTATAAATATGTCAGCTAATGAATGAGTCACTAGTGGTGACGCATGGATCAAGCGTATTCAGTGATGTGCTTCCACTTCCAAATTATCATCTTTTTAAATAAGTTTATAGAATGTTTTCAATAGTTTTTAATCAGCATTCTCAGTTTACAAAGCTGCGTCATTCAGAGGCCATAGAGACAAAGGCCTCAGAGTCACTGGCAAGGGTAAATTATGTAATGTGAGAATAGGAAAGCTGTACAAGTGTTACAACCTGTCAGAGATATTTGTGCCACAAAACCAAGTTATTGCAGTGCTCTGCGTTTTTTTTGTTTTTTTGCAAGCCTCCTGTTGGCACGCACAGACTATCTTTCTATCACTGATAAGTGGTTTTGTCCTTGGGGGAATAAAACACCTTACAGCTGGCCTAAGCAAGGTCAAACCTCTCACTGTGTCCATCCCTTAGTCCCAAAAGTGCTGCTGCAGTGGTCATGCTATTTAGAGGGCAAGGTATGCAAAAGATAATTAGCCAAGTGCACCTTATGATGTCTCGTGTAAACAAGACATTGCGGTAAAAGTCACCACATAGAAACGTATTTCATTTACACTGGTGTGGAAATGAAAAGACAGAGCAAATATGCAAAATGATGAAATTGAAGGCAACTGTCAGGTTCACAGGCGTGTGTTCTGTTGTTGCTGGTGGGGAACTGGGACTATGTTCAGTACAGCGATGTCTCTTGACACACCAATCGCTGTTTAAAGATGCAAATATATTCATCTCCTGAGTGACAGCTCTTCGTGTCAAACACTGCAAGACCTTCCGCTGAGCATGTTTCTTTTTCTGCCTTTTTTTTCTTCTCCCTCTGTCTCCCAAATCCTATCTCTAACTCTTTCAGGGGAACAAAGCAGCTTGTGTTGGCCAAGCACTCGGAGTGAAAATAGAAGCAATCATTTATTCATTGATTGAAACATCAGAGGACTAAGAGGCAGTGGGAGAGTGGGAGCAACAAAGAGCGGGAAACAGACAGAATGGTTGAAGGACAAGAAGTAAAAAGGAGGATGGGAGTAGTGGTAAGTGAAATTGAGTGGAGATCAAAGAAGGGGAGAAAATTCTTAGCGAACATAACGTGGACAGTGTTGTTTGAAAAAGAAGACATTCCAACAAATAAAGGAAATGTCAAGTGAATAAAAACAAAACACAGATGGTTGTTATTTGAGCTGACAGTAACTTGTAATTTAAAGGAAATGCATCATTGACAGTGCCTGTTGATGCTACGGCGTGCCTCCCGTCCTGGATGAAGATGATCAATTAATGAAGAGTGAAACTTGCTTTGCTGGGAGCATTCAGGTATATTAACATAATTAACAATAACCACCCCAAGATCAAACTGTTTAAAAACCAAGGGCTACATCAGATAGCATGTTAACTGTTGAAGCCTGAACAAGTAGGACTTGTTTGGAAGGGTTGCCAGGAGAAGGCCTCTTCTCTGTATAATGGACACAGCAGCACAGCTTAAGTTTGGTTAAAATGTTCGGAAGCACTGTGGTGGAGTGATGATGGTTTGCACTTGTTTTACAGTGACGGGACTTGAGCACCTTACAATTGTTGAGCCAACTATGAATTTGTCTGTATACCAAAGTATTCTAGAGTCAAATATAAGGGCATGTGTCAAACAGCTAAAGCTTTGAAATCATCATGCAGCAGGATAATAAATCCAAAGCACAGCAGCAAATCTACAATAGAATGACAACAGAAATGCTGTGGATGAACCTTCAGAGAGCCATGCATAAATGAATGCCCACAGACCCTAATGAAGTGAAGCATTTAGTTCTTCACATGACTCTAAGTGACAATCAAGCTAAACATGGCTGACAATAGTTAATAGTCAAGTTGTTTAGCAGCAACAATACACTTGGGTGTATTTAATTGAGCAACCATGAGTTTTATTGCTTGCAAATACCACATTTCATTTGCAAGAGCAAGATTATGTTTTTTTTGTGTGTGTGTGGTTTATTTAGGAGCCTCACTTTACGATTTCTAAACACGCACCAGGGTCCGTAAATGCTCTTTTTCCACAATCCAAGTAAAGCGGGATTGTGTAATCTATGTAATCTTAATGAAGTAAAACCTACAAGGCAGGAAATAAGAGCATTAGCTGTGATGTAAAAGTTATATCCATGTGAACCATCACAGACTTAAGCACCTTTAAGACATGCACTCTTTTCCATTAATTTGATGGCATTTGTCAGCACATGTCAGCTTCATGTCTGAATGAGCACTCTGGTCTCTTTGCTGTAGTATTTGCCTCAGCCGTGTTACTAGAGTTGGACTTCACCCAATGCTGGATTCATGCAGCAACATTAACAGGCACATAAAGACTCTCCATAGCTTTTGTGAATCTTTTTGAGTTGCCCAGTTCACTTGAGAACACAATAAAACAGTAATAGCATGTCAATAATTACATTTCATCTCACTGTTTTGTATGCTAATTTCCAAAAAGGCTGAAACATTTTCCCCTCTTTTAGTAATTTTGTTATTTTTAAAGGTCAGATCTAAACTATTTTGAAACAGACTGATGAAACCAGCGATTTTATGTATTCTACGTCTAATAGGGACTTAACTGTACTGTTCCACAGCACCTTGTAGCGTTTAAAGGCAGCAATCCGAGCGTCAGATTTCTCTATTTTATTGACACGAATCATTAACTATCTCATCTCAGATACAACACATGTCCAGCAAAGCGCAAAAAGAGTGAAAAGCTTTTGTCCTCAGCAGAGTATACATTTAAACAGCATTATCCTTCACTAGCAGTGGGGGGATACATGACATGAGACAGGATTTATCCTCTAAAAAAACAAAACAAAAAAAACCCTCTCCCGACAAATGATGTGGATTGAAAACAGAGGGACCTGGTTTCCAGTATACAATACTAGATACATTCTGTTGTTTCTTTTTTTTCTTTTACTTCAGAGAGATGTGAGCTAGATAGATTCCTCCTACGCAGTCCAAATAAACAAATAGAGAGGCAAAACTGGTGGCAACAGTTACAGAGATACAAAAACGTTTAAAAAAATGATTGCAAAGAAATTGAAATAAACAGAACAAGAACAAAATCGAAGGAAGCAGGAAAAAGGTAAATATCTCTGCAAACCCCCAAATCCCAAAGGCATACTACCTTGTTCCCCCACCCACCCTACCGCCCACCTTTTTTAATAGTATCATACAGCAAAAAAGACATTCAGAAGACTGGAGTGATAGAAAACACTCATGCAAAGAAAGCCTTTTTCACACATAGTCACCAACACAGGGAAATCATCTTAAACAACAGCGCTGTCAACAGTCAGTGCCTTCAGGTCTTTTAGTGGATGTTGTTATTGATGTTTTCTGTTTCTCTACAGACTTCTGATTTGCTACGGTACTTAATAAAAAGAATATGACACACAGCATCCATTAGGCTATCAAGTCTTCTGACTAGAGTGACCTCCCGTTTTTTGTTTTTTTTAATGTTATGTCCATGGGACACGGGGATCCAACAGTTTATTATAACAGTCTTTGTTTCAGGACCCCCAATGACCAAAAGAAAAGTTCAGCCGGGAGTATTTCTGCAGAAGAACTGGAGCCACAGGAATGAGCTTAGGTTGATATTCCATGATATAAAAAAAGGCGTGTGTTTTTTTTGTTTTGATTTTTTTTTTTTTTTTTTGGCATCTGTTCTTATTCTTTTAAATCTGATATATTTATATCTACTTTTACAGTCATTTTCTATACGGCAAACAATTAAAGAGTTTCATTCCAAAATAAAAGACCCTTTAACAAAATTATGGCAGCTATTAAAATAAAGTCTACTAAGACTAAGAAGTCATGTTACGACCTTTTATTTACAAAAATGTTTTGCTTTTGACACAATCATCTGTGATAATAACAGATACGGCTTCTTTTTCTTGTTTGTTATTATCAATTTATCACATTTTGGAATGAAACCCTTCAGTTTTAGATATTTTTTCATATGCACATTCACTCTACTTTGCATTCACTGTTGATACAGTCTTTCAGAAATTCTTTGATATCATAAATAGAATGGTCTTGCCATAGAGTCTCTTGGAGCAGAAATATTTTTGTATATAGTGAGATTTCCTTTACAGACAATATGCATTTATGGTGTTCGATCCATGTGCATGGTTACAGTTCCTCTGAGCGGATGACATGGAAAAGTGTGACGTTGTAGAGAACCTGGTGACCATTGTTCCAAGCGTAGAGTGCACGGTCACGTGGGTTATAGTCCAACATGGAGATATGTGAGTACTTATTCTGGAAGGCAATGTCGATGTACTCGTAAGTAGAGGAGTTGGTGGAGTAGGCATAGTAGACTTTGGTGCCTCCCGAGTAGCCATTGGTCACATACAGCGTGCCACAGATCATAAAAGACTCGCCGGCACTCCGTTTGGGGTGGTTGGTGGTCCAGCTCTTGATGATCTGCAACGTGTTGGGGTTCAGCTTGCTGATAACAATATTCCCGGCATTCTGATTGGTGGCGTAGACAGCCCACAGTCCTCCCTCGTCCACCATGAGGTCAATGTCAGAATGCCCCCCCCAGGCGTAGTGATACGCATTATTGAAGCCTGCGTAGTCAAGCTGCCGGGACTTGCTGATGGAGGAGGTGCGGAAGTCAAACTTGATGATGACGTGGCTCTGGAATTTGTTGAAGTAGATGGAGCCATTGTAGACTACCTGACCTGTTCCTGACCATGGGTGGGGGAGCCGGTGGGACGTGAAGTTGTCTGACGTCATGAAGTCATGCATAGACTTGTACTCCCGCACGAAGCGGTTGTTATGGTAGCCATCCATGTACCAGACCTAAGCATCAAGACGAGAGAGAGAGAGAGAGAGAGAGAATTAAAAACGCAGCAGTACTTCAAAGCTAGAAATGCCTATCATCATCCTTCCTGCGTGCCTTTGTGAATTCGAGAATCGAGCATGCACATCACACGCGGAATAAATCAAATCACATCGTCAACAAGCATCCCAATTAAGTTAGTGCTGAGACTTCCTTGAGGAGCAGGCGAAGCTGAAATCCATCTACTTCTGAATGCAAACAGTCAGGATGACAGCCGCAGGGTGGCATGCACCGGCCCCACAGGGATAATGCCCATCATTCCAGATAAAAGGCCTGTCTCAGCTGCTACGACCCAGCTTCCTGCTGGCCCCTGTGGAGGTGGGCAGAGAGCTCTCATTCCAGAGCCACTGGAGACTCAAATACTTCCTTGGTCACAGTGGGACTGATACACCTAAAGCCTTCCTCTACCTGGTTATATCTGCTGTCATGATTAACTTAAAAATGATCCACATCAAGAAAGAAGGACTCCACGGGGCCAAAAAAAAAAGTACTAAGGAAAGGTAAGAAAACCTTAAGATGAAAAGAATTGGGGCAGGCCTGTCTGCTTCCATCAATTAAACTCTGTTTTTTCTTCTCTGCCCTTTGACAGCGAGGAACATCTTTCATGGGTTCTGTTCAAAATGTATTAGTTTCAACCAAAGGAAGTTGCCTTAAGTCTGCTAAAAATAATCGTAGTCAGCAGTAAGTTTCAACCTTGCTGATAAAGAAGTTTGTACCATAAAAATTCTGTGGCCTGTGTTGTCAGAACCGTTAGCCATCAGAAACTGTAACTGTACAGATGCACAGCCGTGTGCAGCTGAAGTTTTTACTCCCTTTGCTCGTGTGCGTTCCATCTCTTATTGATGCGTCTAATAAAGCGGGAGCAGAAAGGGCGTCTTCACGCTGAGCAGACGAATAAACTCTCTTTATTTCCAGCTTCTTGTCAACCAAGCAGCTTCCTGTTCAAATCGTATAGATTTATACTTGGTATTTATTTTTAATGTGTTTTAGTAGTGAACGCAGGCCTATTTATTGAGCAAGCAGAAGATGCACTTTGCAAAGGGAAATCAGATGCAATCGACTGCTAAAGTAATAGAGACCAGGAAACAAACCACACATTTCAAATAATGCAGAAATGGAACTACTTACTTATAAATCACATTAGCTCAAGTTGACATACTGATATTACTATTTTGTTTTATTAACAATAAAAAGCCCAGTAATGTTCAGATTAGTATCAAGACATCTGGAAACACTTTATAACACAGCCCACGACTAAAGAAACGATTCCCCTGTAATCAAATTAAATTTTGATGTATTTTATTTGGAAGTAAAATGTTACTATATTTACATGCAACTATCTAAAGGTAGGTGCACTAGAATAAGGAGGTTAACAGGTCAGGAATTTACAAAAATAGTACATTAATTAATTTATTATACAGGAAAATAAAATATTTAATTATTTTAAAGGAAATGAGAAATAATTACATGCAAGTACATTTTTAGTAGTGCCTAAGTTATGAGTTTTTTACAGGAAAGGAGACATAAATTGTGCTGAAAGTCATTTTAAGTACTGCGTAAGACTTACGCAGTAAGTAATTTCCCATGAAAGGTTGTCAAGTTTAGCCCACTCCAAAATATGTCCCATGCCCTGAAAAGTGCAGTGTACTTCCAATGTAAGGTCGGGAATTATACATTTTTTAAAATTTTATTGTTCAGAAAAATTGCCAGGAAATTATGATGTCCTTACAGTTACTTACATAATAAATTGTGTCGTAACATTGCTTAAGCATTACTTAAATTTACTTAGTGTATAATTACTTCATTGTATCCTGTGAAAACCTGGATTGCTACCTCCTTATTCTAGTGTACCTATTAAGTATCTGTGGGTAAATATGATATGAATATCAATATCCATTTAATTACAGTAGATTTATGCCTTTAGTTACGGGCTGTAATACAAAGTGTTATCAGATTTTTTTTCTGATGGTAATCTGAACAATACTGGGCTTTTTAGTGTTGGCCAGACAAAAGTAGCAGCAGCTGGATTATAAAGTGTTACTAGAAATCTGAAAATAGCCTTGAGAAACTGGAGCCAGTGGTTTCTTTATCTACTAAAGAAGAAAAAAATAAGAAGTGACTTGATAGTTAATGGACTTGTCTTCCTAAATAACACCTGAGTAGTTATTAGGTAAGTGCAGTTTTGATACCCAGCCCACACTGTGTGACTGTGTGCCACATACCCGAGTATCTCCTTCAGGAGCCAGAGGGTCAGTCATCCAGGAGCCAAACCTGGATCCGGACGTCTTGATGGTGATGGGGTCACTGATGCCCGTCAGTTTGCCGCATGCTGCAAGGAAAAAGCGAGATAGGAAACACCCACAGCAACGCCTATTTACACATTTAGACCGAATCACAATTTCTTGCACGGGATTCATGTCATTTGCTTTAAATCCTGATGAATTTGCCTAAAGGATAAACGAGTCAAAGTCCAGCTTGTTGCTACGCCTTTCTCTTTGCGTGATGTACTGCACAAGAGGTGCTTATTATTCAGTTCACACATGCTAATGCCTGTTTTACTCTCTCCATGTGGATGTGTGAAAAAGTGAGAGAAGGAAAGGATAGGAAAGGGAGAGCCTCTGTGTATTCTGTTCCTGCGTGCTACTTGTAAGCTGCTGTAGTGTTAATTAGTGCTGATTGAGGTGTTAAAGAATTTGACAAAACTAACACCGGGCTCTGTGTCCCTCTTGACTGAGAGTCAGTTAGACTACCCCTTCTAATGAACACAGGCAGGAATGAGAGACATGATTTTACTAAACAGCAGCTCTCGCAGTGCATCTCTTCATTTAAGCTGCTTTCACACAATATTTTATAAAGACAAGAGTCAATGAGATGGTCTTGACAAGTTAATTTCATCACATCCCAAGTTCATTTGAACAGCAGGATGCAACGACGCCTTTTGTTACAACTCCATCATCTGTCATGCGCTTCATTGCTGTGAAATGTCATTTTTACTCTGCAGTCAGACGGCATCGATTTCATTTGTGTTTCCTCTGCTTATCTTTCTCCCTCGGTTACCTGCCTCCCTCTATCTCATTTCTATCACCCACATAATGAAACTTGTGGTTTTGTGTTAGAGTGTTTGTGCGTCTCTATGTGCAGCATATGTCGCGCCTGTGAGAATGCGTCGGCATCGCACCTCAGCAGCGGCTGAGAGACAAACACATGGTCACATGAGCAGCATTTACTATTTCCAGTGGGGGCTTGAGTCCCATTACGTAACCCTCAGTGGGATTAGAGACTGCATTAATACATTGGCCATTGATTTATTTATTTCTTTTCTCTAATCATGCTTCTGTCTTTAAATGACACTACTATTGCAGTCTGCTGGACGGCCAGCTGATGGATCTGGATTCTGGAGTTGTGCACAAGGTCTAATCCCCTTTTGGCCTGAATATGCCTGGACCGAAGTACAAGGCAAAGCAAATAGAAAACCTAATGGAAACTGGAGCTGATATAACAACAAAGCCCACCATCAGCCCCAGAAACTTAATTCTGTTCATCTGGACGTAACGTTTTCAGTGGGAGAAAGATTTCTTCAGTCTCAGTTGACTGAAGGTTTCCCCAACCTTATAAACAGTACATTTGCATAACGACTGAAACTAGCACCATAGATTAACAGCCCTTAGCCCAAAATGTGACGATTTAGAATAACTACTAGAGGTACCTACATGAACACGCTGCCTCTTAAAGTCTGAATATTTACAGTTATCTTGTTATTCAAATATATTTTTAGCAATCAGATTGCTACAAGGGTCACTTACTGCCATTATATTCAAAGGGCAGAAATCAAACATTTGGATCAATAATACGATTTCTAAATCGGTCACAACTTTAAATGAAGGGTCTATAGAATAGAATAAAATAGCCCTTTATGGTCATTGTACATGTACAACAAAATTGCAGTGACCGGTAAAGAGAGGGAGCTGGCCGATGTGACAGACAGAAGGAAGGTAGAAACTGCATATTGTGTGTGCAAGACACCAGGTGGAAGGGAAGCAAGGACAGGAGTGTCAGAGGTAGATTAAGCTGTTCTATCGTGGCAAGGATAGGAAGCAAAATGGATCAGGGGAAGCCTTGAAGGGAGAGTATGTGAAGAATGTTCTGGAGGTAAAGAGAGAGTCATACGGGATCATGGGTTTGAAGCTGGAAATCAAAGAGGTGATGTTGAATGTTGTCAGAGAAAAGGGAGAAAGAGAAATGCTGAAGTTGGATGAAGCTGTAAAGGGTGTTCCCGGGGGGGAGAGAGAGGGGTGACAGGAGTAGACTTCAATGGGCATGTAGGTGAAGGGAACAGTGATAAGGAGATCTTGGGTAGATATGGTCTTAGACAGATGGTAGTGGATTTTGCAAAAAAGGCTGCAGTGAACATGTACTTCAACAAGAGGGAGGCGCACAGGTCACATAGGAATGGAGGAAGGTACACACACATGGACTATCTTACACGGAAGGTACAATCTGAAAGAGAAAGAGGAAATGACTGAAGGTAGAGATAATGATGAAGAAGGAAGAATGTTGTGCAGAATTCAGGGAGGAGATGTAAATGAGGCTGGACACTAAGGAAGAGGAAAAGGACTTATATGGTTTGGCAAGGTAGAGAGACTGCAGTGGAAAGGATGTGCAGCATGTTGGGTTGATTAAGGATAGAAATGGAAATGCACAAATGAGCAAAGTGAGCTGAGAGAGAAAGGGGTGGATGGATGAGGAAAGATGGTTATTGTTTAGTTAGGAGGAAAAGAGGCCCGATGTGAAGAGTGACATACCTATGAAGGTGTGGAGATGTCTAGGAGAGAGGGCAGTGGACTTTTTAACCAGATAAATATAAGTGCATGAGAGGATGTCTGGGAAATGAAGAAGAAATGTACTGATGCAAGGAGGAAACAAGGAAGACCTCAGAACAGGGTGATGGATGTAGTGAAGGAGGACACGCCGAAGGATGTGGATGTTATATGGGTATAGTATGTAAAGAAATTCTTTCGTACACATGTTTAGCAGGTATGGCTAAATCATAACACATAACATCTTCCTCCAGGTGTCATAAAGAAGTTATCTTCTTTCACAAGTCTATGAGTTCATTTAGGCTACCTAGTTGTAATAGGCTAATAACATTGTTTTATATATATAATCAGTTAGCTACACTGATCGTAATAATTTTAACCACTAATTAGCTATCCACTTAGTCTTAATGTGTGGAGAGGGAAAGAAGCCCCCACCACTCTAAATTACAAAAAGATTTCATTTAAGAATTAGTCTTAAGAAAAGGAGGAGGGTTAATTAAGGGAAAGAGAGAAGGTGATTTTGGTGAGCTGTTTAAAATGACAGAAATAGTCTAATTTTGTTCTTTACAGCCAGAATATAAAGGGAAACCAGTGGCAGCAGAGCAGGTAGCAGAGGGCTTGATGTGCCGGAGTGACCTTCCTGCTTCATTCATCAGCATTTCAGTGTGAAAAGACTGGATTTGCCTGAAGCTCTCAGTGCCTCCACAGTGCTGGGGCACAACACAAGGTGATTTATTTATTTGATTATTGCCCAGCAAGCTGGCATGTCCTCTTGATCGATGGCCATTGTGTCCCGGCAGCCGTTGGGCTGTTACTTTCTCCGGCACAAAACAGCTTGAAGGACAGCTCTGTGGGGACCCTAGTTACTCTCTTTCACTTTTCCCACTCGCCTTCACTTTATCACTCTTTCTCTCTGTCTCCTTCCCAATACCACCTTCTATTAGATTCTCCTGTCTGTTAAAAACTTTGCTCTATTTTTTTTTCCTCTCCATGTTATTATTCAGATGCAAATGCTGCGAGTGACCTTCGCAAGCTTAATCTAAGTAATGCAAGTGTACCGGACTGTATTTGGTTGCACTACGCATGAGTGCGTCTGCAATCGTGTGAAGATGAAAGGAATATTCACCCTCTGTTCTGCCTGAGCCAGTCTCTCGTTGGGTGACCTCACCTTTATCTCATCTGATCTTGCGCACGCACACACACACACACTTAGTCACTCCCGCTGGTCCCTACTCTCCTATCTTTGGCAGCCTGACCATAGATGTGTGAGGGGTGGCATGTTAATTGAACTGGGAGTGAAAACACAGAAAACACTCCAGGCTGGTGGGTAGTGGAAGCAGATGTGGCTAGGGAAAAAAAGAGCAGTGTATGCTGAGATAAAGAATGGCACGAGAAACAACTGGTGATGAGAGATTAGGTGTGTGTTTTTGTAGTCTGTTTATTCACTCTTAATCCCTTTAGAGCATGTTGACTGTCTTTTTTTCTTTTCTTTTCTTTTTTGAAAAAGGACAGTCGCCAGTATAACCAAAAGCTTTTCTTTCTTTCTGTCATCTTCCGCTGTGCATAATTTGAAACAGGGACACAATATACCCGCGATGTGCCGCGTGCAAGTGTCCCTGCTCTCGTAATATATCTTAGTCAGTGTAGTGTGGGTGTGCATCTATTAGCACTGTGGGATGTGACAGAGGTGTGAAAAGATTCAGACAGGGGCTAAAAGCAAAAAGATAGGATGTGATGAGAAATCACAGACTAAAAGATGAAGCAGCTCGGTAGCTCTCGTCATCCTTAACCATCCCTGGGTGCGTACAGGTTGCAGGTTGGTGCTGTGTCTAATTGTGTATTTTTTTAGCATCCTATTTGATTTGATCATCCAAGTAAAAAAGATTGCAGTGTCCCAAAAAAACAGTTAAAAGGTAGGTGTGTTGAAAAGAAGGAATCCAAAATTTGAGGAACCCAGAACCCATTCAGGGGTTGTTTCTTTGCAGAAAGGGTGAATAGGATTTATAGACAGTACTAAAAGCAGAGAACATGCATAGCCATGTTGTGGACTTCCTTATTGGATTACTTTCATTTTTCAAGTGTAGACCCAAGATAAAGCCTTTAAAAAAGACCAGCACGTACAGATTAGAACCATAAGATACACTGTTGTTTTAATACCGCTGAATTATGAATTTTAGTGGTAGATCGTTATAGCCACGTGTGATCTTCTTATCATGTGTTCTGTATTGTGTCAGTATGCCTGAGGATCTCTTTCTAGCCATTCAACGTACTCATGTATGTCAGTGGGCTTGTTTGTGCATGCATGTGTTTGAAGCAAAGTGTGTGCCAACAGCCAATAACTGTCTGTGCCTACCTAATTTTTGCATGCATGCTCGGAGTCTCTCCTCAAGATTTGACACTCTGTTGTGGAGCTCCTCGTAGTCATAGGCCCCCATCTCCTCCTGAAGTTCGCTTAGAACTGACGTCAGATTCTGGACCTCCTCCTTAAACTGCAATACCAATTTGGCATCGGCTTTGTACTCCTCCAACACTGGTATCAACGGTCTAAGCTCCTCCATTTTCGCTTTTATGGCCTGAAAGGGTTAGAATAAGCTCGGTTGAGTGTCATGCGCGGCAAAAAGGAGAGCCCGCTGTCCATAAAAGAAAAGAAAAGAAGGGGAAAATAAACCAAAACACCTGTCTGAACCTGACTACTCTAACTCTATCCTGCCTCTTCTCTCATCTTGCGACCCCCGCCCCCTGCTTTTGCGTGTTCCGTGTCCTGTGTTCTGTGCGCGTGAGCTGCGGTGTTCTGTTTGTGCAGGTGTGTGTCTGAGCGGACAAACCCAGAAAATACTCTCCACCCGCTGTGACGAGCAGAGCAGGTGGCTCCGTCCCGGAAAGTGACCAGCCGATAAAAAGCAAGCCCTCGGTACACCGACAACAATTGGGAAAGCTCTTTATTGGTCATCATCGTTTAAAATGCAACATCGTATTAAGGGTTACATGCTTTTACATGTCACATACAACAAAGTGTCTCGAATTGTACGTCTATAGTTTTTACGTAAAGATTTGTTGAATAACCAAATATGCATTGACAAAAGCCAAAGGAAAATAAAATGAAAAACAGCAATTAATAATAATAATAATAATAATAATAATTATGTATTTACGTTTTAAAAAAGCTTTTAGATGGAAAACTTTGACAGCAGTAACATGCAGGAAGAGATCAGTGGTGGGTTGGTTTGGGAGAAGGGTGGGGTTTCTTAGTCTTAATGGTGCTAAAGGTAAATTAACTGTTTGACGCCCAAATGCTCTCAGTACTGTGGCCCAGTTCAGGGGAATCTGGAATTGACCTGCCTCTTCTTCACCTGTGGCTCTCTTTACATGTCTTAAAGTTAGCCCTGCAAGCAAGAAAATGACAAACTGTTGACAGGGGCTAGAGCTTGCTAACCTATCTAACAGACACACAGACAAACACACTTAGTATATGCACTTAAGACATGTTACAGAAAAAAAAACTGCACACATGCACTGAAAGGCGCTGGCAGCACGGGACTGCTGAGCATGCATGATTGACAGGATTGCAGCAGTGCAGGTGGTGATGGTATGAACAGCCGTAGGAACACAGGCACGCTTAAATTAGTCTCAGTAACTGCAAACAGGGCTGGGTGTTAACCATACTCCATAATCAGAGGTGGCACTGAATTATTTGTGACCTTTTTTAAAAAAAATATAGACCTGTTATCACTTATGTGTTGCTCAATAGATGTCAAAACTGTTGATTACTTTAAAATTATGGAGATTCCCCACTCCACAGTCATCAATTATAGTTCAATTCAATCTTATTTATATAGCGCCAATTCACAATAACAGTCACCTCAAGGCGTTTTATGTTGTAAGGTAGAGACTCTACAATAATACAGAGAAAACCCCAACAATCAGACTACCCTCTATGAGCAAGCACATCTCAACAGTGGGAAGAAAAAACTCCCTTTTAACAGGAAGAAACCTCCGACAGATCCAGGCTCAGGGAGGGACAGCCATCTGCTGAGACCGGTTGGGGGTTGAGGGGAGGAAGACAGGACATAAAGACACGATAAATCCCTAAAGCTCTAGTAAAATCTAGTAAAAACTTGCATCAAACACTCCTCTACCCTGTTTGCAAAAAAGGTTCATTAACATGTGGACACTAAACCCTAAAGAAAATCTCCTTTGAGGGTTTAGTTTATACTAGATGTTGTCAAGGAGGTTTGTCCCAGTGTGCAGAGATCTTTGTGCCCATCGTTCACAGTGACTGTAATTCATGTAACATATCTTCTTAAATCTCCTCCAAGCCCAGATTCTCTATTTAACGTGATTTTTTTTAATGAGTTGAAACAAGAATATGAATTATGGCATTTTGTGTATCGATTTATTTTGCCTCTTTAATTATCCATGCAGATTTCTTGGGATGCAATATGGTGATTTAGGCAATTCTGAGTTCTCTCCACAGTGGAAACACTCACACACGAAATGGGTAAGGCGGTTGGCTTCTAAGTGAGCTAAAGAAGCAGCTATGAAGGAATGGCGCTTGGATCGATGGCTCGAGAAGCGGATCTTTTACCTTGTATTGCTTGGCGATGTTCTGCTTATGGTTCTCCTCCACCTGCCTAAACTTGGTCTCCAGACCACGAAGCTGAACTTCCATCTTCTCTACATACTGCAGGTCCCTCTGGGTGCGCTGGTCCAGCACCTGGATGGACTGCGTCATGTTCTGGACCTGTACAAATGAGCAAGAGTGGTTGAAGAAAAAATCTCCGTCTGCATTGTAATTAGAATAGGAGACGCAGAGAAAAGGCAACAGACTTTACAATATGTTGCGTTCGGCTTGGCGTTCGTCTCGCAGTGATTCACAAACTCTGACATCAGGCCAACTAGTCAGGGGCCTCAGACACATGGCGCAAGTGTAGGATGCATACTGTTCAAGCATTTGTTTTCTCCAGATCTGATGTGGTCCAAAAACATGGCTCATCTTTTATTCATTAGGAGGTATCTGCTGTTGTCAGTAGCTGTAACTGTAGTGCTGGCTGCTTACAGTATATGAATGAGCAACTTGACCTGCAGGTTTTTATGAATGTGCTTCTGTAAAATGGGGGAAGCTCCCAGTGTATGGGCACTCAGCTGAGTGCATCATTAGATATCATCTAATTACAAATAAGCTGCCTCTTGTGATGCCTTGGATTTTCGTGAGCTCATTAGAGCATGACTTCTATTCTTGTCCAGCAGGCAAAAGACCACAAACATGAGCATATATATATATATATATATATATATATATATATATATATGTGTGTGTGTGTGTGTGTGTGTGTGTGTCTATGCATGTCTTTGTGCGTGAAAAAAGGTCAAAGGAAGTAAAAGTGGGTCCCCTGGGTCACACTGTATGACTTTTGATGGCTGCGGAGGAGTTAGGTGATAATTACCTTCTCCAGCAGCTGCCTCAGTTGTTTGGTACGGGCATCTCGTGAGCACATGGACTGCTGGGGTGCCACCACAGTGCAGACACATCTTCCCTCGCTATCCTGGGCTGAACTGTACACCTGCCACGACTCCTCTGGGTTTGCTGGCAACACCTGAAAACAAAGGCGTAGATAAGGGGAGGGGAAACAATAAAAAGACAACAGGGTAATGTTTCTTTTTTTTTTGGGGGGGGGGGGTTGCCACGCAACAACCTCATGAAATGACAAAAGTGGAAAATTTACTGCTATTTTTTCTTCTTTTTCTTTTATCACTTTATTATATTTATCACCATCAGGACGCCACAAACCTTTAGGCTCCACCCATTTTCGCCACTATCACCTGTGTGTTTTAAAGCAGCCAATCGTTGACAGCAGAAGCCTGTCCCGTCATTCAGGGTTGGGTGTGTGTGAAACCTCAGAGTATAATGTATGACGTCAAGAACATGCCCCCCCCCCTCGCTGTCCCTTCTCCCGCCCCGATAGATAACACTAGTTATTAACCTGCTGACGGGACGACGGTGAGGATGGGGGAAGGGGGGTGACTTTGACAAAGCCATTCATCACTGCATCAGCGAGAAAAGAAAAAAAAAACAGATCACTGGAGAGACCTGCTGATTAGTGAGAAGGAGCGACTTCACGTGAAAACCAAAACGGAGCAATCAGCCACTGTCAGTCTGTCAGTCAGCTGCAGTTTTCTAGCAAAGGATGCGCTGACAAAGAGAACCACCAGCAAGCACCCATCTTTGTAGTATTCAGTGTAGTAATCAGCACTGTTACACAGCTCCCTGTAAGAAAACAACTAATTGTTAACTAAACCCCGAAACGTGTGATATGTGCAAAAAAAAAAGAGCCATAAATCATTAAAACAAAAATGATTACAAAAAATATGACATTCAAGATTAAACTCTGTTCCCCGAGTTTAGTGAATTTAATATTTACACAGAACAGCCTTCAGCGTTCATTGCTCTGAATATCGCTGCAAATCATCCACTTATAATATTACCCTGGCACAAACACAGCTCTGAGAGTGCCAGGAAGCCTGACAGGGAAACGCTTCATTTTGACTCTCATTCACACACACACAAACGCACACACACACACACACACACACACACACACACACACACACACACACACACACACACACAGTGAAGGATATAAAGAAAGAATGAAGACTCCTGCTGTTACAGAGCGAATATATAAGACTCCTTTGAAATGTTTTTTTTCCCCACGCCATTCATTTTGCAACACCGCGTCTCTTCACATTTGCATCCACATCAAAACTACCAAATGATAACTTTTCATTAGTGCGGGATGCTCATATCAGCAGTAGCAGAGGGGCAACTGGAGCAACATCAAACGCAAGAAGGAACGAATGTATTACGCTCTCTCCAAGTCTTTTTTTTCTTACTCTTGCAGGCGCGTGAATTTCTGCTCTAAATTATAAACCAAAGGCACCCACGAGAGTAGCTCTGTGACTATATCTGGACTGGATTTTAATTGCGTTCATCTGGAGAGGAGGGAAATTTATTTCTTAATTGTTATTAGGATTTATTTTAATTTTTGTTCCTTTTTTTTTCTTTTTAAGCCAGCCACTGTAAACAGTGAAACTCACTCCTGTGCTCCGGTCTGGGTACCCTCCCTGCGCCGCCGTGAGCCTGGTGGTGTTGAGCCCCACCAAAGAGGGGAGGGTCTGCGACATCCAGTTGGTAATCATCGCCATGGTGCTCAGCACGACGCCGATCTTCAGCAAAGGCACCGACATCTTTTGCGCTCTGCTATTGACTTTTTCTTCTTCTTCTTCTTTTCTATTTAAGTCGTCTTCATTCTACAGACTCCAGGGAGAAACGAGAGAGGCGAGTCGCGGTGCCCAGAGCATCTCCGTGTTTCACCCGGGACTCCGGCTCGGCTGCTCTTTTTTTGGACATTTCCACGGAAGCTCCGGCGGCAGAGCGAGACTTGGTGGGTCGGGACGGAGAGCAAAACTGCACGGCGCGATCCGGTGCACGGATAAAGTGAGAGGAGGGGGGCTAAAACCCGAGAGCAGCAGCTGGAGACGTCCTCTGGATAGCTCCTCTGCCCGCGTTGTCCCGCACACTGCCGCCTCTCCGGTTCGCCGTTACTATTTCGTTCACGCCCGACGGTCCGCCTCCTGCCTTGCTGCGCTCTGTGATTAAGTGCCACTGACTACACACACAGGCGGCTCCAAATGGATGTGAGGAGGAAGTAGGAGGTACTACGGATCTATCTATATCACCAGACGCAATGATGTCAGCCAGGTTGGGTCCGTTCGTGGTAATATCTGGGATTGCGCCTGAAGTCGCTCATAGTTGGGTCGACACTAACTTGTCCCCTGAGGGAATGGCAATGAGCAGTGCGACCGAGGTCGGCCCACAATGATGCTGCGGGATTATTTATAGCAGCAAGCAATGACATTTCTTTCTCCACAGCCCACCCATCAAAAAAGGAGGATTAATGGCACTTGGACACAGGCGCAAACATCATCGCATCCTGCATGGTAACCATTGTTAACTAAAACAACCACTGCAGCAGTAGTCGAGTGTGTGACACACACACGCACACACACACGTACACATACATAAACGTAGGGTGTCGCACTGCAATGGCAGTGATGTGGCAGGACTCGGAATATGTTTTATTGATGGGATACTGGAGGCTTCAGCCCAAAACAAAGGATGAGCCTTTGATTCGTGGAACTCTGGCGCCACCGTGCAACAGATTCTGGCATTGCTGGAAAAAATGATAATAATTAAAAAAAATTAACAATAATACTAAATGTTTGAAATGCAAGAAAGAAAAAAAAGACACGTTTACAGGAAAGCAGTTGATTACTACAAAAAGAAAACCATACTTAGTGTTTTTATTTTTTTTCCTCATCTATTGATTATTTTAGGTCTTCAAATATTTTAGGCGTGTTTTCAAAGCCAGTTTGATTTTGTCATTTTCAGCAGGTGTGTTTTATTTTATCAGCTGGCTATAGCTGCTCAGATAATACCAGGAAACTTCCAGAGCCTGAGTCTAGCAGATCTATGGGGCAATGCTCCAGCCTATGGGCTAAATTGTAGTACTGCATGATACATGAGGTCCCCCGGAATAGCAAAGAGAGGTTTGGGCTATTTCTGTCAGCTCCATAATGCATTTCACTGGTGAACTGAAAAGCTGAGAGGAAAGTCTGCGCTTGCTGCACCTCTGTGTTCCTCTTACTCTCTGTCTGTTTCGCTCTCTGGCTGCTCTTAATCTCTCAACACTTCTCCCTGACCTTTGAGGTGAGAACTCAAAAAGAGGCGGCTTCAACGTGTTGCAGGGATCAGCTTCACTCGGGTCCTCACCTTGTGTGTTGCGGTGCAGTTCAGCAAAGCACAGCAGGGGGTCTCTAACAGCAAAGCTTTGTAAAGCATGAATTTATTTAGGTTTCAGGCTTCACCGGTGTGGATTCTACATCATTCCAAAGCTAGTGACCCCCATATTTAGTAGGGCCAGTTATTTAATATAAAATGATTGGCACTGAAGCAAGAGGAAGGCCACAAGTGCTCTTTTAAACTCACCGATCAGTCGTTGACCTGCCAGAAAGTCAGACAAATCAAAATCTTTTATTAGAACTCCTCAGTAGCCAATCAGTGTTTTACACATGCCTACAAGACCTCAAGTGGATGGATGCACTGGAAGCATTTGCACAGTTTTAGTTATACAAGTTAATGCAATAACCCTACACAAATACAAATTTGATGGAGAGGTGTTGCTCAAATTATACAATCCTTTTTATTTTTTTTAAGAATGTGGTTTGTGTTTTGTGGGTTTGCCTTCATTAATGTCACTTTGCAATACAAGATGTGTAGCTATACCAGGTCAAATAAAGAAGCGCATCCGACCACAACAAAAATCACCAAACTGGAGACCCAGAAGTTACCGGAAAACATTTAAAAGCTGAGCATTAGCACAAAAGGTGGTCTCCCACGACCACAGGCTGCTGTAGTTTGTAGTGAGCTGATGTTTATATTGCATGCCTACAGCAGGATAACCACTCTGTCACATTCAGTATCCAGTTTAATAAAGCAGTGAAGAGAAGAAAAAAATCACATTTCCAGCCTGCAAGTGCACTACAAAATGCACCGTACCTCCACCTACTCTTCTTCTGCTCTCACTCTCTCTCTCCCCTTTGCTTCATCGCTCAGCCAGCCATACTGAATAATAAATAGCTTCAACCCCGGCTGCCAATCACACCACGCATATTGCAATTCAGCTCAACTCCATCTCTGCGTTCTCACATAAAATCTGATTGATTTTTCTTTCTTTCTTTTTCGTACATTAAAAATCCTTAACAGTTTCACAAGGTTTCTTTTGTTGGAGCTTTTTTGTTTGTTTGTTTAAAGGGGCAGACATATTGGCAGCTTTCCACTTAAATGAGAAAGAATAGCTGCGTTATTTTGTGTCAGAGTGGTTGTAAGAGTGCGCGACATGTGTTGATAGTCTTTTTTGGTAGGATGATCATGGGATGAGGACTGACTGTTATAACTGCTTCATCTATCCTTCAGGATGTGGGTTTGCAGCTAGGGGTTGAGCCACTAGGTGAGGAACAGATGCCGTTCTGGCTGCTTACTATTCTCCTCTATGTGAAGGCTAGTCAGTCGCCAAATCCTTCGGCAGAGTGGGGGATAGAAGGTGAATGAACGTGGGCAGATTTAAAAAGAGAGAGGTTGTCACTAATCAGGCATCCCCCCGCTACTTTGGAGAGATGTGAGATGTAAAGAAAAGAGCTGTGGCCGCCCTACGCTGTCTCAAATTGCGTGAGAAGCAAGGTGGTTAATGTGGCCATTATGAGGGCGTCATTGTTCAGCATCACAGGTTGAGGGCGGGCTGCTTGGGTGGTTTTTTTTTCCTTTTTTCTTCTTCTGATGAGTAATCTGGCAGTGAAAAGCTCTCTATCTTTTAGAGTTTAGATCCACCTCTCACTGGATATATTTTGGCCTTCAAACCGGGAGGCGATGCGGAGAGGCCTGGCTGTCCAACAGCAAAAAATGCACTGCAGGTTTCCAAAGCAGGAGTAGAAATAGGGCCTGTCAGTGTATTTTGTCTTTGTGGGCTTCTGGAAGGGAGCTGACAGGTATTTCTACAGGCTAATATGGACTTACCTTTGAACAGATGACACACGCTTCTCAGGCCATCGTGGAAAAACTGTCACTGTAACTTGGGGCCGCGCATCGCCACGTGGGACTTGAAGAGAATGTCATGAAAATCGCCATGTTTTTCCACTCCCCTCCCACTTGATGGCTTTCATCAAACTGTCCAAACTGACCCCGATGTGTCAGCGTTTCTGTTACACTCTGCAGCTGAGCTGTAACATCCGGCCCCATATTTCGAACTTGTTGCCTCAGTACAGAAAAAAAGACTAAATGTACACCAGTACGAACTCTGTGTAAGGTTATAGCTTTGATCAAATTACAAATCAAATACCAGCTAAATGTCAAAACCAGGCTTATGTTCTCTGAATTAAAAAAGAAAAAAAAAGTTCCCCTCACAGCTCGCTGACATTTCTCATAAAATTGTGTAAATCAATTGCTGGCATATTTCTGTCAAAGTGGTATAACGCCAATATTGTTCTAACACGTTGTTGCCAGGGCCAGCGGGGCTTGCAGCAACCTACTTCTAGCACATTGTATTGAGTCTGTCGCTTGGATTATATCACAGATACATGTTTACTGATAGTACCTCAGTGTCACTCTGTCACTTTTATTTGTTTTCTGTGGCCTCTAATTAGCAGCCGCAATTGAATTCACACAACAGAGAATTCCATGAAGTATCACTTTGTGTTCGCGCAAAGACAACTAAATGCTCAAATTCTCCACGGCACGGCCCTGAAATAAATAAACCCACTTCCTCACTCTCTCCCCAACCACCAAAGCCTGTTGTTTGTGATCATTTACAAAGCAAGCAATTTACTGCAACAGTATCTGCTTTATGCATTTCTACAAATGGTGTTTAAGCACACCATGAAGTAATTCATAGTTCCAGTAAAGAATCCCACATCTGCACTTTAGTGATGGGCAGTGTTTAAAAACTACTGAGCTGAGTGGCTTTACATTGCTGGACTCAAGTGTTCGCTTCCCTTCACAAAGGCACCAGCAAGTCACACTGTGGTCACGGAGCATGCTCAGAACACCTTCTATGAGACTCTGCATTTGGTTGTGGAGCCCCTCTTTTAAGAGCATCCTTCAACAATGGCCTCCCCCCACCACACACGCACACACATAATGCTACAGGCAACCTGTTCTATCGTACTAGGATGGTGCTGCAGCTGATTAATCGGACCAGTTGATGATGAGGAAACTGACCGACCGTGCAGTCCTCTCCCTCTATCTGGCCCGTTTGTCAGAGGCACTGAGCGGGGGGCTCTCCTGGACCTGTCCGCGCCCCGTCAACCACAATGTATTCACATCGTGTAATCCCGCCCGTTAATCTGTTTAAGCTGGGGTAGGTTGTAGAGGGCTAATTCACCGGGCTCTTTCATGCGAGGTAAAGCGGGTAATCTCTTACTGGATCTGGAGCCAATTAACCGCTACTTCGACCTTTTAAAAAAAAAAAAAAAAAAAAAAAAAACAAGAGGTGGAAAAATGGCGTTAAAAATTAAAAATCAACCTACTTGGGTGAGTTCTGTGCCCATGAAGATGAGGAGAATCAGAGTCAGGAGCTTGCTCGCAGGCTGCATCTCTTGCCTCCGGTGTGAGTAGACCAGCGGTCTCACATGCAGATCCAGTCCCTTTGCGTCCCCCCGCACAGCAGTCCTTTCCGCTCGGCTCTCTTCTCGCTCTGCAGGTCGCCCGATTCTTTCCTCTCTCTTTTTTATTATTCTTATTCTTATTATTGTTATCGCGGTTGTTATTCTTTTATCCCTTAGCAGCCCGGCGGCAGACAGCAACAAATCTGTTTGACGGAATCGTCTCTGTGCATATTCATTTCATATCTGGAGCCTATCTTCGGTGCCTCTCCCTTTCGGTCGTGGCCGCACTTATTTATCGCTGCGACGGACTGTGGTGAACATTGGGCTGAAGGCGCGCGAACACTTTCGGATACACACGCTATAAACCTTCACTCTGATATCGCCAAAAGTTTACCTCCCCGCCTCAAGCTTGCCGTATAAGCTCTCGATGAAAAAAAAAAAAAAAAAGGGAAAAAAAAGGAGAGTGACGGCGCTGTTCATGGTCCTGAAAGCGGAAGCTGCATCGCCGAGAGAGGGAGATTTAAATTGGCAAGCGAGCACAAGGGTGGAAGGCTTTCCAAGATCATTTGCTGCCAGATAATCCATCACAGTAAAGAACTGAGATTTATTCTTTGCTGACTTTAATGCCAATCACAACCACTAATAGATTCGAGTAAGTAATTTCACAATAAAGCACAGCTTTGACTGTCTGAATATAGGCCAAGTTACATAATTGGAATGTATAGGCACAGGCTAATGCATTCAGTATTCCCCTGTGCATTGTTCTTTCCTGACACTGTAGCTATTTGTGTATCGTGTAGGCTTAACAAAGAACAAAATGAACAATACTAATAATTTAAAAGTCACATATGAAAACAACTTGGGGAAACAGAATATGAAAACTGGGGTGTGGATGGATCTAGCAAATAGGTTCGACCCTGCATCTGTTTCTATACATTAAGTACAATTTCTCATATGCATTCGCATACCCTAGGCCTACTAGTCTTAATATCCAAACCAACGTGCATATCCTTTTAATTGTATACAGATACATGAGGGGAAAGAAAACCAACCTAAATCCATATTTTCTCAAATACATCCTCCATATTCCTTAATTTGTGTTTGTTTGTTTTAATTATAACTTATTTTTCTTGTATCTTCACCCCCAACTGGTCGCAGCAGACGCTGCCCCTCCCTGAGCCTATTTCTGCCAGAGGTTTCTTCCTGTTAAAAGGGAGTTTTTCTTTACCATTGTCGCCAAATTGCTTGCTCTTGGCACCCTTTTGTATATTTGCTTCAATGCTGAATAAATTCAGAATAAATCTTTCTCATCTCATCTAAGCCTACACTGTAAAAAAAATTGTAATATAAAAGTATTTTACTGTGTATTTTACAGTTTTGTACTGTTCTTCTAGAATATCATTAAATTTACATAAATAGACTGTGATTTTACATTTCAAATGTAAATTAACGTAAAATCACTGTAAATGTAATAAAACATAATTTTCTTGTTTTTAAAATGTATCTGTCTGTACATATGCATATGTAGATTGTTAAAATACATTCACAAATGTATCGTAATTTCACAAATATTTGTCCGTTATTTGAAAGATTGAACTGTTAAATTCAAATGTAATGCTATGGAAAAATATATAAAATGATTCTTATAAACTTTTTTTACATCAAATAATTATTATTATTATTGTTATTTAGGGCGATCATGGCTCAAGAGTTGGCAGTTCGCCTTGTAATCAGAAGGTTGCCGGTTTGAGCCCCGGCTCGGACACTCTTGGTCGTTGTGTCCTTGGGCAAGACACTTCACCTACCACCTACTGGTGATGGCCAGAGGGGAATCATAAAGTGGAATTGTAAAGCGCTTTGAGGGTCTCAAAAAGCGCTATATGAATGCAGTCCATTATTATTTAAACCAACTGTTAACTGTATATTTCTGTACATTTAAGTATTATTATTCATATTGCCGCATTCATTGACCTTGTTTATAGGTAATTTCATTGTTTAATCACATTACAATGTTCCTAATTTAATGTTTAAAAGCACTTGAAAAAGGCAAAATCCCATGTAAAATTAGGGCAACAAACTGTATTGTCATTACTGAAAATAACCGTATTTTCATGAGAAAGTTATTTTCTGTTATTTTATGGTATTATTTTGGCGCCCCAGCTGCCGGAATAGTACTGTTTTTTTAGGATTTTTTTTTTTTACGGTGTAGTGGCAGGTCATTCCACAATAATATGTTCCACCTTTAAACTTAGCTCCTCTGCAAAAAGAAAGACTTCTAACCAAACAATGTTCCTCCCTGGGCCTGGTTCTGCTGGAGGTTTCTTTCTGTTATGAGGGAGTTTTTCCTTCCCACTGTCACTAAGTATTTACCAAAAGGGGTCTTCTCAAACTATCAAAACCTATAACAAAATCTACTCTGTTATAATGAAATAAGCATCTTCAGCTACGATAAATTGGTAATATAAATTGCATTTCATTTTACCATATCAAGTTTCTACCAAACACCTGGATTCAGATTGAGTTGGCTTGACATATGTCCACTGGTTTCTTCCAGAAACGGAGTAACACAAATTTTGCAGGGTCTCTCTGCCAGTGATTTTCACATCGTCCTCAGAGCGCAGTGCTGTTCGCAGTATATTGCAGCATTTTTATGGCAACCCACAGCCATTGCCCAGAATGTATTTTATCCTACAGTAGAGCACAGTTTTAATGAGAAACAGTATGTAACTGTCAGAAGTTGGCCGTATTCTTACAGCAGATTGTTACAGTGTTTACTGATGCCTTTCTATGTAAACATTTTAATGTTTAGCAGATTCAGCTGATACTGTTTTCTCCACCACTGATCATTTATTAGTTGTTAAACACATTTCTTATAATACTGACTTCCAAAAGCAACTGTGACAATGATCTCTTTCCTCCATAAAGACGACATTTGACAACTTCCCCAGTACCCTTATTGAAGAACTTTGAAACCTCAACATGTATCATTAAACCTCTTGTTTGATAACCATTAGAAAAGTTTTGTTTCCAAGGGTAGCCCTAGTAAGTGATATAGGCAATGTTGACCCTCACTAATTTCAAAATGACACCGAGTCATTTTGTTCATGAAGGAGGCCTGAAATACGACAGAAATAGCTCAGATCAGAAAAGACAAACTTGGGTTGTTCTTAGCAGGTGTCCGGGGGGAAAGCCTTAGCTTTATAAAAAGCTAAGTAGCCGAAAGGACTCAAATCTGTTCCACCACTTGACTACTTGAATGTTTCTTCCAACCTGGGATCAGATTTATGAGTCATTTCAATTAAATCCACTGCACACTACATGCACTTGGGCCATTTTAATAATGGCGTCTGATTAGACTTTCCTTCGTAGAGGTGGTGCTTGATTGACAGTTCCCTAAGCCTCCCGTTAATGTTGTAGCACCTGTAAGGGTTGGACGGATTTTAATAATCTTTCATGGAGTCTGATAACTTCCAGTAATTCCAGTTTTAACGCACACTCACCTTCCACAGCCTTATCGTGAGCAAAGGTTTCATCAGCCAGAATAAAATGAAACTACCTGCGAGGAGGGGAGAGCACAGCCAAAATCCTTGGTTGCCAAGTTATATGTGAATAATTTAATGCCAGGTTTTCGTTCTCAGTGGTGTTCGTGTGTGTATGTGTGTCCTGTGATAGGTATGCACTCTCTTTCTGTGTGGGCTGTACAATACTTATCCCATTGTGAATGCCAACAATAGGCCTTTAATTGGGTGGTCATGTGGTTCTGAAGCTGTTCTGTTTCAGACTATATGAACCACACATTACACTGGAGCTAAAATAAAATCTCATTTATTGGCTTCAAGATGAATAAATGACTTCAGAAATGACATCAGGGCGAATTTACATCTGTGTCCTCCACAGCCGATTCTTTTTTTGTCTTTTTTGGCTGGTCTGCATACCTGAGAGAGGTAATACAAGGTCAGACTGAGAGGGCTCTTCAGACTGATATCCCAACAGTAGGATATAGGTTTTTCCAGATAATGACTTAAAGTGCACTGCACCTGCTTCCATCAGATTTACATCAGATTTTGTTTTTTCAAGAACGAAATATATGCGCTTGCCACTGAGGGTGTGCCTCTGCACATCCACAAATGCATGTATTTTTGCTCTTCTAGTAGTGCTAGTAACTGAGTTTCAGCTCAGTCACACGAAGATTTGATTATGGAGCAGGGGAATGCAGTCTGTGAGTAATGAAAGTGAAATACTCCAGACATAAAGAAGAACATTTGTTTGTTGGCAGGAGCTCTTCCCTGCGTGGCAGTACACAGCCCACACACTGGACAGCAGGGGATACATCTCACTTGCACGTTGGCCAGTATTTAAAGTTTGTCTCGTAAGCATGAAGTCACAGCGGATATCGCTAAGCTCCCCTAAAATCATGCCTGATGAAATGTTCTATTATTACGAGTACTGCAATAGCAGACTTTTAGTTTGCATGGGAAAGATGCCATTAAAAGAAACACAATGGCATCTGTTTTTTTTTTATATTGCAGTTTGTTTGGGTTTTTTGCATAAACATGAATGTAATACGGCAGCAGTTTTATTGATTCTGTGCATGCTAGTTAGTGTGAGATGGAGCCATGGAAATCTGCGTCCCAACTTCCTATGTGCTACTGGAAGGAGGCTGATGATGAGGAGGGAACTAGTATGGGAATAAAGCAATGAAAGAACCTGAATTTTAAAAAAAAATAAGACTTTGATTTCTTTTTTCTCAAACATAGCAGGGCTGAACAAGAATTGTTTATTACACTGCTGGTGTGAATATTTCTCCTTATGATTTATTTTCTGCCCATTGAGCTGAAAATGCAAATGATGGAATTGTCTTGTTTGCATGCAGATATATGGAAAATGTCTTCATTGCAGGTGCATTGGAGGGGAATTTGCTCTGCTTCTCTCATTTGCTTTTGGTGCTTGCAGAATTTAACACCGCAAAAAAGCACCTGAGATTTGGCATCGTTATTCAAGTTTCACAGAAAAACTGATTAACCTTCAGGAATTAGTATCCATTTGAAAAAGGCTCGCTTCTTTCATGAGGTCAGTTCTTTTCTTTTTTTTATTTTGTTCAGCTTCGGTGTCTGTGTGTGTAGGTGTGAGTGTGCGTGCATGTGTGTGTCTCATTTCATGAAAGAGACAGGGAGCGAGAGGCAGAAAGAGAAATTGAGTAAAAGAGCTCCAGTTTAAATATAGGTCCTAATAGAATTTGTGTCTTTCCTCTTAGGCAAGCTGCCATTACCTCCCCCTTTCATCACTTTTCTCTCTCCCTTTGCTCTCCTCGGGGTTGATGCCACAGATAACTATTAAAGATATGTTTCCATTATGTCCCAGTAAGGCTCTGCTCATTTAGTGTGCTGAAGACCCGGTCAAGATAGGTCCGTGACCTTGATCGGTTCTGTGCTAACAAGGAGAGCTCCATAAAAGTATGATTTAACAACCTCCTGTGTGTTAATCTTAAGTTGGCATTAAAGCATCGGATAATCACTCTATCAACATTCAGCCTTCAGCCCTTGGGAAGATAAAGCCTGAGCTGTATAGAGGAAGGTAAAGAAAGTGGGATGGGTAGGGAGGGGGTGGAAAAAACAACATCTATCTATCTATCTATCTATCTATCTATCTATCTATCTATCTATCTATCTATCTATCTATCTATCTATCTAGTCTCTAATGCTGCCACAATGCCTTCATTCTGTCTTTCTCTATCTATCTCAATGACTAGTAGTGGTGTTTGACAGTTTCATAAGATATCTAACATTTATCACTTTAAAGGTCACATTTGCATAAAACCAACATCTCTGTGAAGCAATAAATTGGAATCTCTTAGCCTCATACAACTAGCATCCAAGCCACAGTTTCCATTAAACATGCAGATATCAAAGGTCAGTGCAAAAAAATAGATGAAACGTGTAATGTGATTAGTTTTTTTCGTCTCTTTTCACTGTCCATACAGATTTATGTTTAGAGGCTTTGGAGAAAAAAAACGGTCATTGATGCTCAGTGTCAGTTGCAAGATGTTAAACAAGTTTTTAAGTCTGGAGGGATACAGATGGCCATCTACTGTGAAACACTACAAGTAATGATTGCACTACATGATTGGATAACCGGTTGAGGTGCATTAGACTGTGTTTACAGCATTAGTTGAGCACACGGTGAGGTAAATGCATTCCCCTTGTGGTGTTGTCATACCGCAGGACTATAATGTCACCAGACAGGCTGCTAGAGCTGTTCACGAGCGGTTTCACTGATGTTTGGATGAAGTCAAACGCATTAAAGTTCTCTTCCAGTTACCACATCTTTAAAACATTAAAGTTTTATGGGACATTTGTTATTGCTGAAGATGAATTAGATTGTTAACATACAACCTTCTTGACTCCCTTTATCAAGGAAGGCTTTCTTCTTGGATGGACAATCCACGGATAGGATGGAGCGGTCATATAAAGAGACTGGTGGAGACTGGAGGTGGCCAAGTAAAAGATGCTAAACCTTTCACTGGGAATGGCCAGCATGGACAAGATTAGTATATATAGAAGAGGGACAGTTCAGGTTAATGAGGCAAAGCTGAAATGGTTTAGACATGTGCAGAAGAGGATATATTAGATATAGTATGTTAAACATCGAGCTGCTAGGCAGGATAAAAAGTCATGAAATGCCTGATCTCATGAAGTTACAAAGCAGGACTGCTGAGTGTTGGGGTGCACAGTGTGGAAAAATCTTCATGCTATAGTGAGCTACAAACTGCCTCTGGAATCAACATCAGCACAAAAACTGTGTATCAGGAGCTTCATACCTGGGTATCCATAGCTGAGAAGTTCCTGCATACACAATGTGTAGGTGGTCCAGTACCTTTGTTCATATAGTGTATTTAATGAAGAGGATGGAGCTGGAGAAGAAGAATAGTTGGAATGTTCAAGAATCTGAGACTAATGTGCACATGTTAGTGACAGTTTTATTTACATAGAGCCAGATCATAAAAGTGGTAACCTTGGGGTGTTTAATGCAAAGACCCTAAAATATTAGAAATAAAGCAATTAGACCATCGTCTATGAGCAGCACTTTGTGGGGAGGAAGAACTTCTTTCTTAAGAAGTAAGCCTGTCATCTGAGAGCAAAGTTCTCTATTATGATATTATGTTACTGTGAGGTCTTTAAGATATATAGAGATCATATTCCTTCAGGACTTTGTATTTGAGAAGAAGGATTTTAAAATCCACTCTAGGTTTAATAGGGAACCACTGAATAGATGCTAATGTGTCAGATATATGCTCTCTCCTTCTATTCTCTGTTAGTACTCTTTGATTTTAGTCCATTTCCAGATTAGAAGTAACAAATGCATGGACTAGTTTTTCGATAGACACACCTGAATATTTATCTGCTACAATACAGGTAAATATTTTAGCCAAAATTGTATCCACAGCAATATGAAAGACTCATTAGTAGTTATTGAAAATGCTTGACTGCACTTCTTGGTACCAAGGAGATAAACCTTGTTACTAGTTGTTTGGTTTAGGGGCCAATTCATTTTTACATAGGGCCAGATAAGTTTGTATAGCTTTTTTCTACCTTAAATGAAATCATAATTTAAAAAAATGCATTTTGTATATACTCAGATTGTCATTACCTACCTAGTTTGTTGCACAAAAGACACAATTTTTACAGTTTTGCCTCTGTATACCACTTCAGTTCATTTTAAATGAAACAATCAACATGCAATTGAAGTGCTTTCCTCTTCAATTTATGCGAGTTTACCAAAAACTGTTGGAACAGTTCTTTTTAATCATATTGTTGGAAAATGACTGTAATTTCAAACTGTTTACAGCTTTTCAGTGTAATTGCCAAAGAGATGACAAAGCAAGTGAAGGAAGTTATCATTAGTGAAAAATCTGAATAAACCTACAACAGAGGTTGCAAAAAAAAAAAGAGTTGACAAACAAACAATTTTGGTTCATTCTTAAAATGAATGAATGCAATGGCCAGCTCAGGAACACTAAGATGCCTGAAAGACTACAGAAGGAAAACAATGTGCATGGTTAAGAAAAACAACTCCATAACATCTAACCAAGTCAAGAACACTTTGAGAACTTGGGCCTGTTATCGCCAAACTCTACAATCAAGAGATGCCTCCATGAATAGGCACATATGCCTGCCCGAACCAGGTCACTTGTGTTTGCTGATGATGAAGCTGCTGACAGAAACTAGTGGCTCCATAGTGTAATGCTTTACACATTTGCTTGGAAAGCAAATGGTTGCTGGAAACACAACTCCCCTTATGGGTTAGGTCAAGACAGGCATTCGGCATAAAGACAAATCCAACATGCGGACCTACCCGCTGCAGTACTCCCTTATGACATGGGAGCGGTTGAAAGCTGTTTCTTCTGAACTGCTGATAGAAGTAGCAGGCTTAATTTGGAAGTGTATTTACTGCTCACATTCAGCTAAATGCTGCAAAACTGATCAGACATGTCACAATGCAAATGGAAAACACGCCTCATTGTAAAAACAATACAATTGCAATACAGATAAAAAACATTTCCACTTCACTTACACTTGCATATATTGCACACTGCAGTGACGTAATATCCAAATACTCATATGGTAAATGGACTGGTTCAGCGCTTTTCCACTCAGAACACTCAATGCAATTTACACAACTTGCCTCATTCACCCCCATTCATACAAGCACTTTTTCTATGTTCTTCCTCTGTAAATGCTTTCTATCTAACATGCACACACATTCACGCGCTGGTTACTCAAGTATAACTGGACGTAAAAGACTGGATCTAACCACCAACCTTACGACCAGCAGATTACATCAATACATCAAATACTCATCATCTTTGAAATCCTTTATTATATATATGGAAATATGAACAATAAATTACACATCCTGTAATTATCAGGACATCTGTGTTTATTAAATACGTTTTTCATCATGTTTTTTGTTGTTGTGTGAGCTAGATATCCAGTCAGGGAAATGTCAAAACAAGCCAAGTGAAAACATTTATCATCACCGAAATTAAATCATAAAGCGTGTATTACTCCATTAGGTAACTCAACCTTGCATTACAAAACCAGTGCTGCATGTCTTCACTGATGATCATCTTGCATTGATATTAACTTTTCCCCGAGACATGTGCAGAGTCATTAGGACATGTGCTATTTCAGACCTTTTTCACAGAATTTTCTTTTTAAAAGTAACCACTCTGCCACGTGTCATGTTATTCATTCAGTAATTCATTGCAGCAATTAACTAGTAGACTTTGGCAAAATGTTTCAGTGACAGACAAAACTGACATTTGCTGGATGAAAATGAAAAATCCCTTTTTGTTGTCTATGTCTGTGTGAAATTAGTGAGCCATTGTTTTAGAAATTACACATTTCAAGTGGTAAATCTGCCACTTTTGTCCAGTATGTACATTGTGTACTATACATGTCGAGCTCAAGGAGTGAGTAATTAAAGGGGTTTGGGTGGGCTTGCATAACAAGCTGTCAGACTTGCCACCACCTGCCCCTTTTGCACTAGTAAGCTGGGAGATAATGGAGACATTTAGTACATGCTGCGTGTGTAGGCTGCTGTGAGTGTCGCTAATCCAGCACAGTTTGCTATGGTAAACAAAGGCAACTCTGCCCTGGGGTGGAAAAGCCTACAGGCCAACCCTCAGGCCTTTCCATTGATTCACTGACTAAACACTGTGATTTCACTAATGTGGCATTTACGACAACAGCACAGAACCCCAAATTGACCGACATTGTGCATTTCACCCACCGTCTACACTGAGCATACCTTTTTTCCAAAAGATCCAGAAACATTCACTGTGCGACATGCTTACTGTAAAAAATTGTTTCTTAGTACTTCCAGTCTGATAAACCGCTGTACACGCTTCACAACTACATCTGTCAAACATTGTAGAAGGTTTCGGCGTGCCTGTGTTAGCCGATTTGCATTCCCATTCAATTCCAACCTTCTATTAAATACAAAGTTTGTGTATTTCTCTCTTCGTGTTTTAATTATCCGTTCCATTTATTTCTTTATTCCGTACACCCAGTGTCTACACTGCGATATTATCAACTCCTCTCAGACTGTGCAGTCTTTCACCATGTTTCTCTGCCTATGAATAGGCTGCAGTGCTGTTCATGTGTGTTTTTGCTAGAGGGGGCTTATGTCAGTGAATGACTGCTGCAGCTTAGATTTATGCTTTCTTTGTGTGTTTGTGTCCAAGTGTGTGCCTGACATAGCACTGTTCACATCCCCAGGGGGACCTTGCTGCCACAAGAATTCGTGCATCATAATACTTCAACAGTATACAAAATTGATGACCACAGGTTATGTGGGTCAGGCCAGAATGACGCAGCAGACATGCACAAGGGGGATGTTGACAGACAATGGCAGAGAGGGTTAGGCTGAACACACTGGAAGCTGTTACAAACAGAGAAACATATTTAAAAAAAAATAAAGTCATATAAATGCTCCAATGTGATGAGTAAAACAAGACAGGAGAGAATAAAGGAGAAGGGAAGTACAGCGAGAGCTCTTGATGTTAGTATTTTTGTCATACAGTACCATCCTTTGTTTGCTCATCACACACTGCATCTCTGTGTGCTCCTTGTATTCATGTCAGAGCTAATTACAGGACGATGCTGCCAGTTGCCAGATCAGTAGTTAGAGGACAGAGCAGCATCTCAGCAATGTGCTTTCCACCCTACTGAGTTGCCAGATTCCTGAATGTCTTAATTACGCTGTATAGGCTTGCAGCAATGCCTCACCTTCTACGTGTCCTCAAAAAACAATGTCACTAGGATTCAGATTTCTGGAGTTGCCGTTCAACTTGGTGCATTTAAACATTCATTTAAATGCTCGTAAATGTAGCTGTGAAGAATACAGCCATTAAACACTGAAGTTTTGCCCAACATTTTTATGATTATTTCAATCACATTTTACAGATTTTCCTCTGTATTTTTCAATAACTTTTAACAAAATTCTGCATTCAGGGAGCAAAACAAAGATGTGATCAAAAGTAGTAGGAAAAGTTATGGGTCTGAGAAGCGAAAGGCCTGAATTCAGAATGACTTAAGCATCGTGTTATGTATTGTCTTATGCTGTGCTGGAGGACTGGTTGGTTAATAAACAGAGTGGTTAATATTTATTCACAAAGCTTTTAATTCTAGGACTCAGTAAGTGCATCAATATAGTCATAGCTAAGAAGAAGTATTTCACAAAGAAGTTCATGCTGTATTGAATACATATCACAGCAAGTATTGATTACATGATTTACACAGTTCCCTTTAACACCCTCATTACTTCTTGTATGGTGATTAAAGCCGCTATAATCAATATTTAGTAGACCATTAAAGGATGTGAAGATTACCTATTTGTAAATCATTTTGCTTGAAGTGACAAATCCAGAGACAATAACTGCTTAACACTGCATACAAAAGATGGATGTGGTGTGCGGGTCTGAAAGTGAAGTCAATATGGATGTGCATTCTTTCTAAAAGCCAACAGCTGGCAACTCTTATTGTAAAAGTAAAGCCCATTTGTATATAAGTCTATGTATGCTAGCTGTGCCCTCAGTAAATAATTTCACATTGCTCCCAATTGCTGGTTTGAGTCTAGTTTTGTCAGATTTCCCTACTCCTACCTACTGAATACAGCTTGATTTATAAGTTACAGTAGTTGGAGAAGCTATAAAATCATGAAACTTTGAGCTGAACCTTTTAGCCAAAACGTCTTGATTTTTTTCCAACCAGCTGAAGAGAGAGGTGGCTTGCTGTACTCTATGTGAAAGATTGATATTTCCATAGTGGTTTCTAAACTCTACATTTTGAAGCCTCATTGCTGGCCGAAAAGAACATATTTGGATAACAGCATGAGCCAAACATGAACTTGCATTAGCTGATAGCATTAGCTAAGTTATCAGCTACTGCTAGTAAGCTTGATTATTCAGGTGCTTTTCACAAAATATTCAGATGCAGTGCACAGCGACACATACCTGCTAATTAGTGCTAAGTAACAGGCTAATAAAATACAAGAATTTCACTCACCAAAATTGAAGCGCAAAAGAGATCCAGGTAAGGCTAAGCAGGAAACTACTGGCTAAATCAAAGTGGTCCTATCACTAACTTGCCTCACCAAAGGCCAAACAGGTGAGCTATGAAAAAAAGAGCTCACAGTTCGTGTCAGGCTTTGATCATGTTAACTTTAACTAGATCTAACTGAGAAACCAAGACACACTGCAACCTCAAATCATCAATCACAAGATAGGCCCACCTTAAAGCACACCACACTTTATTCTCCTTTTTGATGCTAATAGGGACCATAATTAACTAAATGAGCATCATATCTATGAGAACTGAAACTAGCAACTAAAATTAGGGATTTTTTTTCACTGAGGGATCCTAAGTCTGAAATCTAATTTTGTAACCAAAAAGAGGTCACCCCTGCTGGCCATTAGAAATAATGCAGAATTTAGGAACTTTTACATTGTCTTCATGTTTTAGACAGACAGCTACACCTGTCTTTTGATTTCTATGCTCAAGTGACATGTTTAGTAGTTCCCTGTCAACAATATATAAAAGTGTTTTTTTGGAAATTATATCCACATATTTGCATAAGTGCTCTAATGTTTTTGGAGATGCCTGTTACTCACCAGCTGACTGGGTGGTCACTCGGGTTAAACATAATATATAAGGCTGAACTGACAAAAAAATCGGCCGACTACACCACCAGGTATTATAGGAAAAACCATAAATCCTTTGAACTAAAACAAACGCTGTTGTGACAGTGATGTACACTGTCTTGTTGGTATATATGTATGATTTGTATCACCTTCATGTTTCCCTCTCACCAGATATCCAAACCGATATCATGACCAGCAGCTTTTACAGCTGTGGCTCCAGCAAACATCAGCTGATACTAGAAAGTAATATTAAATAAATTCAAACAACAGCTGATCAAGCTTGAACGTGCTGCTGTTGTTTAGCACAACATCCCCTGGTTTCCTCTTTCTGGCGCAAAGTGGGCGATAAACAAACAAGAGAGACGATTAGCTGATCATTGATCAGTTTCATGACAGGAGAGGGAGGGGAGAGAATGAGAGAAGAAGAAACAGCTGTGCAGCAAAAACACAGAATAACTCTAGCGTTGTGTCTTTTTTTTATTCTAGCTGAAGTACGGGACAAATCGCGTTCCTTTTCCCCTCAATACGGATGTATTGTAATTGGTCCAGCCCAGAGTTGATCATGACCAATTGGCTACCTTTCATTGTTTATACCGTTATAAAAACAAACAAACAAACATAAAAATGAAAAATCACCATCGGCCCACCGGGCAAATGTCCGGTATGCCCAATGGCCAGTCCAGCTATGCGGTCAGCTAGTGGCTAACAGGCATCTCCGAAAACGTTAGAGCACTTTTGCAAATATGTGATGTCTTGATAAATCGAGCAGATATTTGAAGTTTACACAGCACCATTCTCGCATGAAAAAATCTTAAAAGTTTATTTTGTGACCCAGAAAGAGTAATATTTCAAACTCCGCCACTCTGTGTTCCTCCGCCACTGCCTCGTTTGAGTTTTGGACGAAAAGGATTCTGGGATATTGCATTTCGTCATTTCGAGCTGATTGGAGACCAAAACAGCCAATCAGATTTTTTTGCATCCAAGTCTGTGATTGGCTGGTTTTGTGGCACAAATATAACGGTGTACAGAAAGAGTTGAGCGCGCACGGGCAGAAATATTGAGAGCGCAAGCAACACATTGCGAGCAAGCGCAAATGCAAAAACTGAGCAAGAGGGGCTGCTATTGTGTGTGTGTGTGGATAATAGCAAACACTGAAATACATTTTTTGCACGCAGCAATGAATTTTGTTCACTCAAATTTAGCTTTTCTTCGCTCAAAATAAATTTCTCCTCAAAATACAACACTTGCACCTGCAAATTTTTTTTACGTGCGCTCAATTTTTTTTGACGTGCGCTCAGAATAGTGGCACAAAAATAACACCATACACAGCTCGACACTGATTTTTTTTTATAGATTAGTTTGGTTATATATCAGTATTGAAACAGGCTGAACAGCAAGTGCAGACAAGAAAATGAACAGCAAAATGAGTGGAGAAGAAAAGCGATTTGGCATTCAAGGTTGCTATGAGGAAACATTGTCAAGCCGGTTGCGGTGATTTATGAGATTGAATATGTGTGATTTGTTCTTGAGACCAAAAACTGTGATATGAATGCGGCTCATGGTTTGTTCGTGAATGTTATATGCCAGCCCTATAGAGTTCAGTTAAACATTGTTTCAAAGCCCATCAAAAGAAGAATTTGGATTATAGTGATATATTCGCTACTCTGAGACATCACAGTGTGAGTGTTACAACTTCAAAGTGGTGACTGCAAGTTCCACTGGCTTGAACACTGGGGTGCCATAGAAACCAAAGCAAAATGAAAAAAAAAATCCTTCTGTGTAAAAAAATAAAACCAGCCCATAAATCAGAGAGCACTGAACATCCTCAGTGAGTGTGTTGTCTGAGGATAATCTTTCTAACATCCAAAGAGCTCTGGCTTTTATCTGCATGCCCTTGTTCTTGGCTGTTGGCTTGTTTTTGACAAATGCCAGTTGCACCTGCAGGGGGTAGTTACAATCTTATGAAGACCTTTACAATGTTAATGCACCCCTGAGAAGCTTCTAATGTGCACTTTTTTGTTGAGTCTGTGTCTACGGTTTGTTGACAGCTCTGTTGTAATTTGTTGAGGCAGTTCATGGTCTTATAATGGATTGCAGGGGGTTAAAAAGGGGCACCCAATATTTTGTCCACCTATTGTAATAGTCTTTAATCACACTTAAAGGCTATGCAGAAACTCTGCCATTTGCCTCATTTTTATGTCTATGTGTACCTCTTTCTCTTCCTCTGTGTGTGTATATGTGTGTGATATAGTTTTCATCTTTTTGTGCTGTGTCTGGAGGGTGCCCAAGCAGGGAATTCATCATCCTAATACACCGTGTATAAGCACTTGTTAAAACCCCAACACTGCATTTTTTCAATATTCGTTATGGTTGTAATATTACTGCTCCGGGTGCCTGAGGCAATTTCTTCAGCCGGTCAAAGAGCATCATTGAAAAGCATGAAATCATGCAGAAGGCTATCTGGTGGAAATCCCAGATATGATAGAGAGATGGGAGTTCAGGAATACTGTTTTGCCTTGAGGAGAATACCAGCACATGTGTATCAATGGGTGAGTAACTGAATGGATTTTTATGCCACTTTTGCAAGCACAAAACAGTGCATGCAAATCTGTGTAACTGAGTCCATTATTACTGAGCTGAAAGCACTGTGCATAAATCCGGTGTATGTACCTTCATTCATTGTTAGGAAGTACACATTCATTACACAACTTCCAGATCACCTTGTAAGCCCATCTGGATAATGATCTCACACAAAGCTACAAAGCCAATAGCACGACTGTCTAAATGTTATTTCCTTTGATTTGTTTTTTGCCCTGTCTTGCCACACACACACAGACACACAGCGAAAGACCCTCCACACATTACCAATGTAATGAGACTGCTTGGCTCTGTATGGTAATGATGTTGTTCACTTTGTCGATGCCTCCCTAGACATTGTAGTTGTTTGTTTGGTTTTATGGATAATAACCATTAAAGGTCAGAAAAAATGTGATCCAAAACACTGACAAGCCTTTCATCTGGGAAACTAGGGTTCAACTCCCATGTGGTTTGCCAGGATGATGCGATCAAGTGCCTGAAAAAGAGATATAGTCATATAAAAAAATGGCTAAGGTACATGGAATATAAAATTATATGTGGTATGCAGAAAACAAACACAATCCAGAATAACTTATGTTTCAATTGAAGCAACACACGAAATATGCTTTCTTTGTATGTATATTTTTTTGGGGGAGGGAATGTGTACAGTGAGACATACCATATCAATAAATAGTCAAAATCTGACAAAAGATGCCTATTTTCTCATTATTGTTCCATACTTTCTACTGGAAAAAAAATCAAAATTTATATATTACTCAGGATTTAAGAAAAATAATTACTTGGTTTTGCTCCCTTACAACCGAGCCAGAATTCTGGTTCCCATAGATTGGCTTTATATGTATACAGCACATCTGTTCAAAAGATCAGTTTCTTCCATTCCAACCTCTCCACCACCATGGGCAAGACCAAACAGCTGTCAGGGACAAGATATTAGGCAATGACTGTAGAAAAAATGGCCAACCTGGCTGGAATTCCTCCTGTTGTTCAAAATCAATCCAAAATTTCCCATTTGTGGGAGTTGCCATGTTGCCCTTTTGGAGCCAAAGTCTGTGCACTAATGATTGTAAGTGCTGGACATGACCACGAACACGCCCCTCTGCACTTTTTCTGTAGTTTAGCTGCTCTAGTTTTGATGGTATCTGCCCATGGGTTTACTGCGACTGACAATTGGTTAAATTAAAAGGTAAGTATAACCATTTCTATATTATTAAAAAGACACACAGCTTAACATCTTATAGTTCTACAACATCTAACATCGCTCTGTAGCTTCTGTTGTTAATTCTTTAGTTAGATTAGCCATTAGCATAGGCACTGTGTTAGAGGCTTGTTGCTAGCTAGATAGCAATGCTACACACCTGTTACTCTCATAATCTATATGTTTGAATGATTTGCACGCCTTAGTTTGCACACTCCACGGAAGCCTGGAGTTACTGTTAATATCAGAAATATCTAGAAATGCAATGTTGCCCTTTGAGATTTTAACTTAAGACTGAGGATGAAATGAAACTGAAGATTTAAACAGTTTTAGAGCCATTACGTTACCAGCTTTCCTAGGTCAAGAGGTTCAGAAAAACTAGAACCCTTCTTTTCATCACAGCTGTCCTGTGCCAGATGTTCTGTTGACCCACTGAGAGAGGTGAAATTTCAGAAACATCAGGAAGACTGAAGCTCATTGCAGTGCTCAAGCAAGACTCACAGTTTTCATCAGCAGCTCCCTCAAAGGGATCCCAGAGATGGACAAACCCAGCACTTCATCAACAGTGTGATAGTCACCTTTGCTTTCTGTAATGCTCGAAGCACTCACATTATCCTCATATAATGCATCCTCTCTGGTTACTCTGTTACAAAAAGCTCTGAATGACTTTATGGCAAATAATACACTATTGGCAAAACACAGTGTGAACGAATTCCAGATAAAAGTTTTTAGTTCAACATACATGTGAAGACCTTTGATTTTAAATCAGGTTGTATTTAATACTGTCAGAGAAAATCATGTCCTCTTCATGTAGCTGACTACATTCAGTGTTAAAAGCAGAAGCTGTGCAGGTCTGAGATCAGCAACTTTCTGAAACACCAAACTGAGTTATTGTTTATGCTCTTATATAGTGACACTAGTTGCATGAATGATTAATCCCTTTGACTTTTTGTCTTTAACTTTATCAGTAAAACAGTGTTGTCAAATGAACTATTTAAAAATATACATACATACATGCTGGCCGGGTCAAGGCCCTGCCACAACAAAGCAAGCTGCTATGGTCAAACTGCAAGATGCTAGGCCGACCTTGGAGATAAAAGTTACTGCTGAGCACAAGCACCCGCTCCCCGAAAGAGGGGCTGGCTGCCACATTCAGGCAGCAAAACCTAGTGAAGATCAATCCAAATGACCATGTTGCTGCCACGCAAATGTCCAAGAGGGAGGCCCCCTTCTTAAGGTGGCCACCCCCAGATTGAGTGGGCCCACATTTCAGATGTGAGGGGAACCCCCAAAGAGACATACACCTGCCAAATGACCTCCACGACCCAGTGGGACAGCCAGTACTTAGACAGGGTTCTGCCCAGGATCTCAGAGTGGAAGCTCACAAACAACTGGTCTGTTCGGTTGGGTATGCCACAGGGCAGCCTGGTGCCAAGCCGCCTCCTGGTCCAAGCCCTCAGTGGGAGCTGTTTGTAGCTCAATCGACTGGGACAGTTGGAATTCGGACAGGACAAACAGCAGGAACCCTGGGTTGGGCCGGAGTACCACCCCTTTCCTGTCTTGCAACCATCTGCAGCAATCCATGTGGATTAACAGTTCATGGAGTTCACTGTGTCCTCCAACGGTTCAAAAAGAGGATGCTGAAGGGTGCCAAGGCCTAGGTTCAGCTCCCATGGGGAAACCAAGGGCCCAGTCTGTGAATTGAACGACCAACGCAAATGGCCTTGATCACTGGCACTATGACATGCATGGGATTGAAAGCAGGATTGATAACAAGCATGGACAAGCATGGATTTTTAAATCTCTTTGGGGCCAAAGAGGGGCCTCCAGGATCAGCCTCAGCATCTCAGTCTGGACCAGGCAGATGATCGACTGGAGGAGGAAGAAAGCAGGGAAGGCGTAGAGGAGAGGCTGGTCAATTGGCCATTGACCCGTAGATCGCACCCCAATCTACTGGGGAGGCGTCTCTAAAGACTAACTGATGGTAAGTCTGGCTCTGCTCTAGGTTGGACGAGTCCCTCCACTAACAGAGAGCTCGGTGAGCCCTTGAGAGAAGACCACTGTTGCCTAGTAGGACCTCTGCGGGCACAGACCCAGGCTCAGCAGGTGTCTTTGGACTGGTCTCATGTGCAGTAGAGCTAACGGGACTATGTACACTGTAGCAGCCATGAGGTCCATGAGGTGAAGGCACAGCCCCCAGCTGATCTGCAAGTAAAGCCCAAGTTGATCTAGGCACGCCCTAAAGGCTTGATGTGAGGGAACACAGAGGCCATGGACATGCCCAGAAACATTGTGACCTGGAGGGCTGAGAGTTGTTCCCACAGTATCTGGGCATCTGGGCATGTAATAGTAAATACCACCCAAGGATCCGCCCCCAGAGCTGACCAAGCCACCCTGCGCTGGGCAGAAAGGGAAGGGGGCTGGCCTGACCCAAGGAAAAGTCAACAGGGAGGGGGACGACCGTAGGACAGCCGAACCTTGACTGCACATCCTCCCCGTTTCTTCTGTGTGTCGGTGCTATGTCGGTGAAAGGCCTCTAGCTGAGGCCTGAGGTCCCCAGGGCCTCCATTCAGCAGAGGATCCAATTATTATTTCCTCCACTGTATTGAAAATAAAAAAGTAGGGTAGCTTAATGGTACTTCCATACTTTTCTAAGGGTTGCACCTGCTATGGGAGAAAACCCCTTTGGAAGAAACTGTTTAGCCCCTGTTGGCCACCCTATCTGCCATTATCATGTATTAATGCTGGTAGCATGTGTCCAAAGATTCATGATCAGTTTGAGAGTAAAATCAATAGTAGCTCCGTCTCTTAGCTCTTCCTGCTTAAATATTGGGAAGAGCAGGGGAAAAGAGATCAATGACCACCCAAGAGGCAGGTACATACTCTACTTACACCTGTGCAGCAGAACATATCCATCTTATTCATTGACACAGGAGCATTAAATTGCCAAATAAAACCCCACAAACAACGTGGCAAAGAGAGATCCCAGTCTTCCAGTAGAGCTGAGACACCATCAGTCTTCGACCCTCCCCCACTCCCCTAGGCTACCACAGACAGCCCGCTCTGCTCTAAAAACACATTAAAAATACTAAGTGTTAAATGCCTGTATAACAATTTTCTGTTAACTTGAGAGTCCATCTATTAATTTGCAGCACATCCAAACTAAAGAATCTATTAGCATCAGTGAAACTATAAGTAATTTATTTTTGCCTTTTAGATAATCCTTGTGAAATTTGACAAAATGATATTGGCACTGATAATATATTAGTTAGCAAATGGGCAATGCGGATTTACACCAGTATATATTTTTTAAAGAGTGGACAATGTGAAAAGTATGGCTGCATACATTTAAGCTAACTTGTACTTACGCATTTTACTTTATGCTCCTTCATCCAGTCTGAAGTATTTGTACACTTTTCACTTAAAATGACTGGTATCAAATCTTTAGCCTGCATTAGCTGATTTTGCTAAATTAAATCAGTTTGTCAGCCCAGAGACAAGCATGGATTTTTAAATCTTTAAACAGGGATCTTAAGTCAGCATTAATATGGCATGCCATCAGATATCCTCTCATCTGGCTTGAGGCATCCAACAGTTAGTATTACTCTATAAAGCTACTGTCTCTTTATTATTTCAGGAGGCTGCACAGTGAGAAGAGTAAATCAACATAACCCCGCAGAGCTGCCTCCTGACAACACATATTTTTCTCCTTTTACAGGAGGAAGTTGTGGGTCTCTTATTGACATCTTCATATATCAGTGCCGTCCCGTGAAGAGTGCTCGCCTGAGTTAGAGTTGTGTTGACAGATCCTCATCGCGCAAGCATGCACAAATATGCAGCTTGCAGGGAGAAGATTAATATTGGTAGTAAGCATGGTTCCAACTGGACACTGAGAAAATTATTTCTTCTTTATCTTGCCAAAAGCATCCGTTGTATTCTTTATAATTGTATACTTGATGCGTTCGAGAACAAGGCTGTGGAGAATTGTTTTTTTATTGCTCTCATTTTGATGTGCACTCACAAGCCTAACTTGATACCCAAAGCATGCAATATTAAACCACACCAGTACTTCTGAATGAATATGACACCATACGCTTAGCATCTTTAGCGCCATCCAATTGGCAGGGGTGGTAAATTGTCAGTGCGATGATGAGCAGGCCGGGCCCTGTGGACTCTTTATTTTGAAATAGAATTTCTAATGTAATTTGAACAAACATCCACAGGCTTTGATCAGATCCCTTTCTCTGTTTGATTTTGTTGCAATGGTGTAAGAAAAGATATTGTGTTTGCAAATGAATTTGAGCTCTATTGCAAGAACAGAGAATCCATCCAAACATCATTACGTCTGAGTCCCCCCCTCCCTTCGATCTATTCCAGGCGAAGCCAGGCAGCGGCTATGAATGAGTAATTTGCATCACACTGGTCATCATTAGCAGCCTTTACGGATCTTTAGACTGTGAGAGTGTTGCTCCTTTTTCCTGATGAGACAAAAACTCTTCCCTCTCAAACTCCGCAGGCTACAGAAGAAATAAGAACTTCTATAACTATAAGGGTGACGTATCTTTTCTTCACATATCAATCTGTGAATAATTCATTAGTTCACAACTAGAGTCACTTCATGTGACTGACTCTTTCCTAAGACCCACTACTGTTTGCTAGTGTTGCTGCTCCTGGTAAGCTTTATAATCTTACATGGAGTGTATTGCAGTTTCAGCCTAGATAGTCAAGAACAACTTCCATTACTAGCTGGTGATTATGCAGCTGGTTTGAACTGCAAACACCTTTTGTGGTTCCTGTGATAGATTCATTTTTTACTGGTCTCGTCCCCCTTCTTTAGTGTCTCTTGGTCCCCTGTTTATCTCTCTCCATGTTTATTCAATTAAGTTAAATTCAGTTTTATTTATTTAGTACCAAATCACAATACCTCAAGTCTTTTATATTGTAAAGCAAATAACCTGCTATGCAATAATACATAGAAAACTGCATCAATCAGATGGCACAGTATGAGCAAGAACTTGGCAATAGTGGGAAAGAAAACCTCACTTTTAGCAGGAAGAAACCTGGACAATAGAATAGAATCCCTTTGTTGTCACTATACAGATGTACAATGAGATACAAAATATACAGTCTGATAAAAAAAAGGAAACAAATATGTAAATAAATAGTGTTATGTATATACAGTTTGGATTATTGCATAGGTGGTTTATAGGGGGAAATCCTTGGGATGGGGGGTGGAACTGTGTTTATCAGTGCATGTCTGAGTTCAGGGTGGTTATGGCTTTTGGGAAGAAACTGTTCTTGAGTCTATGGGTGTTTGTGCTGATGCACCTGTAGCGCTTCCCTGAGGAAACCAGGCTGAACAAGTTAAAACCACGGTTGGAACTGTCCTCACAATGGACGAGCGGTAGAAGGTCAGCAGCAGGTTGGAGTTCAACATGACAAACAAGAGCAGCTGTCTGTGGTTACTGGTTGCGGGTGACTGCGGACAGAACAGGATGATAGACGGGACAAAAGAACCCAAATTGGGAGCTGGATCCACAGAAGGGTACTGAAAGATGAAGGCTCCGCTTGCCATTCTACTTTTAAACACCCCAAGAACAATACGTAAGCCTGCAGAGAGCAAAGGGCTCTACTGGGGTGATATGTTGCCACAGGGGTCATATGCAGAAAAAAACCCCTTCTTTTGAATCTGTCTGCTTTTGAGTCCAAACCCTTTGTTTATAACTCAGCTTGACCAGATTTCAGCTCTAGCTGTTCATGCAGCTCATTAACATTTTTGCTTGACTCATGGAGGGTTCACTTCGTGAGTCAAATGATAATTCAGTGTCCAGCTGACCCACTTTAAGATAAGTACCCCATAGGACCTAACATAACCATGTTCAGGGCTAAAAGACTGAGCTGCAAGCTGCAAATACAAAGCCAGCAAGCAGGGCTGATTATTAATATTGAAACAGGTTTTAATCAGGTGGGTACAGTTGTTGTTGGTTTATTTCTTAGTTGCACTGCAGCATGTGAAAATTAAAAGATGTACTTTAGCTATTAACAGTGGCTCATGGTCAAAGTAGCCATTCATTTCACCTCTGTCCTTGAATCCCTCCCTTCCTATGTGTGTATATATGTATATATATATATATATATATATATATATATATATATATATATATATATATATATATATATCCATTTTCTTACCACGTTAATTTCACCTTGCTCTGTCTCTTCCTCACTTGTGCCAGCAGCAGCCTCCTGTGACTGAGGCCTGGATACTAGTTGTTGCTGACAGAGGTGGCCAAACTCCAGACATTCTGTACTTAAGTAGAAGTAAAGATGCTTGTGTTAAGAGATACAACAGTAAAAGTTATTATATTAGTACATGAGAATACTCTGTGCAACAAAATGTACACAAACAGTTTGTGTGCTTGCTGATGTTTGTTGAGATGACAGAAATGTTGTAGGATGTTGCTGTATAATGTCCAGCTCACTTTGACCCCCAAGTATAAACGCTGTAAAAGATATCGTTAAACCTAAAGTAATGAGTCTGCTTTGAAAATGTAAGGAGAATAAAGAAGAGATATTTGTGTTAAAACATAGGGAGTAAAAGTAAAATATTGACAGAAATAAAATAGTCACAAATAATACTCATTAACATTTAAAAAGGTAGGGAAGCCCATTACGTGAAAGAAGAAGATCTTGTGATATGGGCCAGTGGGCAGGTTTAGAGTATGGTTCAATATACAGTCCCCAGCCACTTCATTAGGTATACCTTTATAGTAATGTGTTGTGCCCCTTTTGCCTTCTGAACTGTTTTAATTCCTTGGGGAACAGATTTAACAAGGTGCTGGGAACGTTCTTCAGAGGTTTTGATCCACATGGACATGATAAAATCACACAGTTGCTGCTGATTTATTAGCTAAAGATCTATGAAGATCTATGCTGCCTATGAAGCAAATTTCCCATTCCATCACATCCCAAAGATATTCTTCTAGACTAGAGTTCTGTTTACTGTGGAAGCCATTTGAGTACATTGAACTCGCTTTCATACTCAAGAAACCAGTTTGGATGATCTCAGCTTTGGGACATGGTCCATTATTCTGCTGGAAGCAGCCATCAGGAGATGGCACACTGTGGTTATAAACACAAGGCAGTATTTTTTCCAGTCTTCTATTGTTCACTTTTGGTCTGTGAGATCCGTAGCCTCAGTTCCCTGTATTTAGCTGGCAGGAATGGCACCTGGTGTGGTGTTCTGCTGCTGTAGCCCGTCTGCTTCAAGGTTTGATGTGTTGTGTTTTCAGAAATGCTCTTTTACATATCTTGCTTGCTTATTAGTTATTGGTTATTATCTCCTGGAGGCCTGATTCCTCCCTCCCACCTTCTGCTCTTACAGAATGCTTATCTGAATTTCAAACCACAAATCCTGGTTCAGCTCTAATTTTCTTAAGCTCAGTGAGGATGAAACTGAAATCTTTCTGTTGCTTTCCTATCAGCTCAGTACTCTGAACCTTCTTCTCTTCGCCTACTGGATATTTTCTCTTATTCAGACCATTCTGTCTAAATTCTAGAGATGGGTGTGATGAAAAATCACAGTAGATCAACAGTTTCTGGAATACTCAGTTCAGCACCCATGTCACATTCAAAATCACTTTAATCCCCCTTCTTCGCCATTCCGATGCTAGATTTGCAGGTCTTGAACTTCAGCAGGTCATCTCGACCATGTCTACTTGCCTAAATGCACTGAGTTGCTGCCATATGTTTAGCTGGCGAAAGATTTGCTGTTACAAGCAGCTTGAACAGTTGCATCTAATAATGTGAGCAGTGAGTGTTTGTAATTAGGCACGTGCACAAATGTTCCCCTATTATTACACATCATCCAAATAGAAATATCGGGCTTTGCTTGACTGTATGGTTCTTGCCAAATACTGAACATGCACAACATTCATACCCCTCCCCCACTCACCCCCTACCCACCTCCACCTAGCTAAAAAAACAGACACTCCTTAAGCCAGACAATTGGGCATCCAGTGAGAGGGAGAGAGGAGAGAAGATGATGATGATTTGCCTGCAGTGAGAGTGGACTGGCTCTATTCTCTCTCAGGGTAACTTGAGATTTCCCTAGATGTAGATGATGCAGCTTTTAGCCAAGTTGTCTGGGAAGCTATGTGAGGATGCACTGCCTTCATTAGGCTTTATCGACTGCTAATGCTGCTCTTAGCTTGCTAATAGATGAACAGTTCACGCTGCCAGAGAATGATATAACTTACAGAGACTTTAAAGAAAATAATGGAAGCTTGCGCTTTTTCAGTCCAAGGATCCGAGGGGTGTGTGTTGTTGAACTGCTGCACCTGCAGCTGGTAGAGCTGGAGTGCAGTAGAGTATAATAGGCTGACATCATCTCCATCACCGTCTTGGCCTGTCATGCTCTCTTATCAAATCCATCAACATCAAAAAAAAGAAAGAAGGTAATCAAATTCTGAGATTTATTTGTCCTGAACCCTCTCCATAAGCTCTCAAAGTTACTGAGAGTGCTTTGCTGCAAGACGTGCTGGGCCATTTCAAAGATCGCTCGCTTCACGGCTCTCTAAAACTTTTATAACTCTTGACATTGGGTGTGAGAGGGTTTTGTCCAGAAGTAACTGTGTTTCAATTTTGTCCTGTGGAGAGAGGGCGAGAGAGAGGACGCATGCTCGAGGAGAGAGAGTTGCTAAGTAACACCTCAAAAAGCCTTCACTAGGCCTTTTACCACCTCGGAGTTTATTCTTCGGGCTCAGCAAAGTATCTTCACAACATCAGCAGCTTGGCCAAGTTAACTTCAGAAACTCACAGAGTAGCTTCTTTTTGAGATGAAGCTGCCATCCCTTCCCAGGTCTCAAAGCCACATTTATTCCTACTCAGCTGTTTTGCTGTTTATTCAAAATGTATACAGTCTGTCCACTTGGTCCATGTGGTACACACTGCATTCCAATTAGTTAAAAACAACTAATGTTTAAATAGAAGAAAAGATCTTAGACAAAATTGCGCTTTCTTTGTTATCCCCTGCAGTGCTCCTTCCTCTTTTTCTTTTTGATCTCTACTCATGAACATCTTAGCTGCATCAGACATAGAAAAAAAGCTGCTTGAGCTTACTTGCCTATTCAAAAGACAGAATAAAGGGGAACGATAATGTCCAACTGCACACACAGAGGAGAGGCGAGAGGCAGCAGAAAATCATAATGAGCAACCGAATATAAATGGCAAGTGTGAGAAAATTGGCAGTTGGTGTAGGGAAAGACATATAAAAAGTTAGAGGGAAGCAGAGAATATCCAGTGCAAGGGGAGAGAGGAGGATTTAAATTCAGCGGAGCAATAAATGTTCACTGGAAGACAAAATAGAAGAGCCACAGAGAGAGCAGGAGGTGGAGGGGGACGCGGTGACTGCACAAAGATAATGGGTAGAGAGCGATGAGTGACAGTAGTACAGAAGTCACTGTGAGCATCGTTTCCCCCCCCTTTTCTCAAAATGTGATAAATACACACACACATGCGAGCACACACAACTAAAACAAAACGCCACCTTCATGCAAAAGTCAGTCTGCAGGCAGTGATGAAATCAAGAGGGAAATAGTGGGAGCGAAAGCAAAACAATCCTCTGCCTATTAGCAGATTCATAAAATAACAGTAAAATACAAACAAGTGCCCTACTTACCCTGACATGTGATTCCACCCCTCACCGTCTACCTCGCTGTACACTGAGCTTACATTTGCTGGATGCACATTGTTCTGATTTACTACTGTCAGTTAAATATTCATTTATTCATACATAATTAGTTTATATCTAGGGTGAACAGGCTAGCCAATATTTATTCAGAAAGCATCATCCGGTCTGAGTTGTATTTTGTGGCCATCTCTCTCTCGCTCCTGTTTTTTTCCTGTGTTTTGATAGTCACTAACACTTTGTTCATCATTTGATCCTGGGCCATCTGGTAATATGGCCCAGGATCAAATGACTGTTCTGTTCTCTCTGAACAGAATTCTATTAACTAAACATCATGTTTTTTTCACCAGCCTTTAATTTAATTTAATTTTATTATTTTAATGTCAAGTATGGTGGCCTCACTGAAAAGTTCTCCATTATGGTGACTTTACTTTTTGGGTGAATCATATCATGTATAGCATTTTCAGAATGGCGGAAATCAAGAATAAGAATTGAAAATATAAAAGTTTGGGTCTTGGGTGTTGAAGTGCACCAAGGACACAAGGAAAATGAGCCAAAGTGTTAGCATACAGTACCTTTTAAAAAAGTACAAATATGTTTACTGTGATGAATTACCCATTGCAAGCTGTTTTTAATTTTCTCCATAATTCATTGAACTTTCATGAAGAAGTAGCTGGAAGCAACAAGCTGCCAGGAAGAGAAAAAAATCAATCCAGAAATTGCTGGTATGACTTGGAAAAACACTTGATGGTAAATTCAGGTGCATGGTGTATAATGACTAATCTAACCACACAAAACCACCAGTATGGCCCATTATAGCTCAACAATCACACAAACCCCGTGGGTGTCTGTCTTTTTTTTTTTAAATCTTCGCTTGTTTTCTTGTTTTTGCTTGGTCCAAGATGGCATCTCTAATTAGAAGAGGGATTAGATGGTGAGGATAATGTGCCATCGCCAACTTCTGTCTGCCCGTGCTTTTATTAGCTCAGCTCATCATTTTGGATCATAGAACGCTGGGGAGACAGACAGATAAGTACTGATGGATTAACATGCCGCCCCCGAGAAACCCAGGGGCTTAAGCAGGGTATGGCTAATACCGCCACACAAATTTGGTCATGATGGGAAAGCCATTATGATCTTTAAAATACAGTAACAAGCTCCAGGATCCTCAGCTTGCACAAACACTTTCAGCACAGGAAGCCCTGACACCTCGGAGGTCTGTGACATTTGGGTAGGGGGAGGTTTCGGAACACGTGGGAGCAAAGTGTGATGGTCGCTGAATTTGAAAAATCTCTTCCCCATCGTCGTGTCACGGTAAAATAAATGGCCTGTGAAGAGGAGCTGTGAGTCACTGCCGGTACTGTGACTAGCCCCCAACAGCTGTTTTGGCAATGTTTCATGATCCAATGTCTCATGTTCAGTCACAGGTTTCATAGAGAGACTTTAATCCTTATGAAACATTGAATTCCTTGGCCTCACGCCTAAGGGAACACTGAGATATGGGTGTGCGTGCATGTGTGTGTGTGTGTGTGTGTGTGTGTGTGTGTGTGTGTGCGTGGTGTTCTACCTCTCCCTCTTCCTCTCCGTCTTTGTGCATGTTTGTGCCATCGTGCTGCAATCCCGCCATCTGTCCTAGCTGAGAATCAGGTGCTGAATGCTTTGTGACTTGGCTTCCAGCTAATTCCTTGTTCCCCAGCCTCGTTTGCTCTCCGAGGCCAGTTTATGCCTAAATGAGCCCAATTGTAATGACAAGGATACTGGCACTGAGCTGTACAGGTCCAATTTGCATACTGGAACTAAGGAGTGTGTCAGAATGATAATAGGCTATCACCACTTAACCATTTCCTGTTCTGTATTTGCTTCCTTTTTCCTTTAGTGAGGTGCTTTTTTTTTGTTGTTCATTCTTCCCCTCACCCACAAAAGAAAAACGAACTGTACGAGAAACGAATGGAAGACGGCGCTCAAACAGCTGTTCATCTATGAAATAATTAACACAATAACATCAGTATTAATCTGTGATCATGAAGCCTGGATGCATGAGCAATCTCAGTGCCTTGCTATTTTTTTTTTCCTTTTGTGTCCTAGCCCATCTTGCACTGGACCCTTGCAGTGTTATTGGAGCACAACATAATTAATAATGCATTAACTGAGAGACATATGTGGGCCACAGTGCAAAAGCTATTTTTGTGTCAGAAAAAAACAACAACAAAAAACCCACAGATTTGACTTTTATTTACAGCAAAAATGGCGACCACACAGGCATTACCAGCCTCCAGAATTTTGTTTGCCTGGTGCTGCTGCTGCCTGTTATTACAGGGCTAGACAGACAACACAAACTGCAAACTGCTTTGATAATTCAGATGCAAGCAACAATATGAAGAGGGTCTTGCCTTTTGGAGTTTATCATTCGTGCAGACATGTAGATACGGACAGTAAATCACGCCCACACACTGTACTGCTCAGTTAGTTTCTGCCACCTACATATTGAACGAGGCCGTGTTTGGGTTTACGGCTCCTGTAGCCAGTTGTCGTGTCGCACAAGCAGCCCAGCGGTGTGCACTGTTCTCTGTAATGAGTGATAACCCACCTCTCTCCACCAATCCGCTGTAATAAATGACATCATACGCCCTGCTCTCGTTCCCTCAAGATCCAATTTCCTTCCTGTGTAACCCCGGGGTATCTGACTGCAACTAATTCCTCCAGTCCTGCGCGAATCATTTCACTTTCTTCGCCTTCCTATTGACTTTGGCATTAATGTGTGCGAGCCAGCACGCGGCATCAGGCGCCGTGGCCATCATCGAGGAGAAACGGCGAATTAGGAGAGAACGGGAGGAATGAGAAGCGGATGTAAATGAAATGAGTCAACAGCCAACACAGATGGCTGTGAGACATCCAGACATCCTATTTCCACAGTCATGCATGAATTGCAGAACAGCCTTGTTCTGCCAATATTGTTGCCGTGTACTCTTAAGTGCAGAAGTGACTGAATCACCTGTGACCCTCCCCCCTTTTATTCGAGTTTGTTTTTCGAGACAGATTGTGTGCAAGCTGTTTAAATGCGCAGGCGTGCACATGAAAACAATGTAAAACAGATATGCGGGAGTCTGTCAGACTCAGTTCAAAGATGTACACCGATCAGACATATGACCGCCAACAGGTGAAGTGAATAACACTGATTATCTCTTCATCACGCCACCTGTTAGTGGGTGGGAACTGTTAGTGTATTAGAGAATAAGTGAACATTGTGTTCTGCTGGGAAACCTTGGGTCCTGCTATCCATTAGTTCTCATGCAGCTCTTGTGGGTTATTCCTATTTTGCAGCGGTCAGTATCTATCAAAAGTGGTCCAAGGAAGTAAGAATGGTGAACCAACAAAGCTGGTGGAAGCAGTCTAAGGCTACGTTCACACTGCAGGTCTTAATAGTCAATTCCAATTTTTTGATCAAATCCGATTTTTTGTCTGCTTGTTCACACTACAAATAAAATGTGACAGCAAACGCGCTCTAGTGTGAACCCTCAAAGTGGCCCGCATGTGCAAAAGAAGACGTCACACACAACGCGCTCTGTTTAGACCCAGACCAAACAGTATTGTTTGAATGACGGCCGTTAATATAAAGACTTGTTTCGGACTTTACGTTTCCCAATTTTGCTTTAAGTTATAAAGTTATTTTGTTATTTACATATGGCCTAATAATGATCCTTATTGCTGTTTTAGAGAGGAGCGGTGCTTCAAAGGATAGTTGCAGATTTCTGTCAGAATCTGCAGATTATACAGTACAAATACGTTTCTCCAACGTTGTCTTCCCAACAGTTTCACTAACATCTACACTGGATGGCCAGGAAGCGTTCGCGATGTCTTCTCGGGCACTTCTCCGGTGCTGATAATTGGCGTCTGTCCTGTGTCAGTGATGTAAAAGACTAATTTAATGCAACATGACTATTCAAACAGCAGTCGCTTTCTAAAACATCAGATATGTATCGGATTCAGTACCACATACGAAAGTGACCCAGGTCGGATTCGAAAATATTGGATTTGTGCCGTTCACACTGGCATACCATGATCGGATATGGGTCGCATAGGGTCAAAAAAGTGCGCTTTCGCCTGCAGTGTGAATGTAGCCTAATGCTTTGGGCATTGTTCTGCTGCCAAAACTTGGTTCCTGATATCCAGGTGGATGCTACTTTGACACATACCACCTACCTACCACCAAAGCATTGTTGTAGACCATATATACCTTTTAATGGAACCAGTACTCCCTGATGGCTGTGACCTCCCTCAGCAGGGTTATGCTCAGTGCCATAACGCAAAAATAGTTCAGGAATGGTTTGAGTAGCACAACAAGGAGTTTGAGTTGTTGTAGCTTCCAAATCAAGCACTAACCACTGTGCTGCCCTGCGCAAGAGGTGGAACTCATTTTTTTCAGTCTGTATATTGATTATATTTTGCTCACTCCCAGAAACAGACACACTCATATACAGTGATGGGAATAACGGCGTTACAAGTAACGGCGTTACTAACGGCGTTACTTTTTTCAGTAACGAGTAATCTAACTAATTACTATTCCTATCGTTACAACGCCGTTACAGTTACTAACAAGGAAACGCGGTCCGTTACTATTTTTTAAACAAACAGACGGTTGAAGCTGTGTTCAGCTTACCGCATCTTATATCAGCTGCAGGAAGTAGCTGTAAGTAATCTGGGTGCTACAGCTTTAAGCAGCTGCGCGCTCCCGCGGATGGCAATCACGATCACTGTCTAGCACAACACCTGGAGCTAAGGGGCAAAACAATGGCCGTTTATCAATATGCGTACTTGTGCGTACTTGCGTTCTCGTGTACTCGTGATACGTCATCAGTCGGAGACCAAGTACTGTTCCAATTCGAAGTACGCATCACGCCGAGAACGCGAAAAAGTCCCGGATGTGTTCTCGATCCGCCCGTTTTATCGAGCATGCATCGGTGTAGACTTGGGACAGCTAAATATCCCAGAATGCATTTCGTCCAAAACTCAACAGCGGACTCCCGGCACATCGTTCCCCCCCCCCCCCCCCGAAACCGCTCGCGGACTTCTCACTACTCAGGTTAAAGAAACCCCAGCAGCTGTCTATAGTATTGAGTGTCCACTAGAATAGAAATAAAAGCGTTCTAACATCTCACCTGCTTGTTTGTATTAAGGTATGTACACGTATGTACATGTACACTATTTTTATTAATAGAGGTTTCACTACTGAGGTTAAAAATGATATATAAGTCTCTTAGATCACTTCCAAATGTTAATGTTTGGTTTATTTCAGTGTTTTATTTGTTCCTGAGAAAACCGGTTTGGCTGTGATTAAAGTTAAGCTTCATAACATGTTACTCACAGTTAAATTAGGAGGGGACGGCAGTAAAAACTCCGGACCTGTGACATCATCACGCACGCAGGTGTTCCGACTGTACAAATCACGAGTCCGTGCTCGCGTACTTGAGAATTGAGAAACGGCCGACGAGTCCGTGCTCGCGTTCTCGGCAGGTACGTACTCCCGTGCGTTCTCGGCGGGTACGTACTCACCGAGAACGCGAGTACGTACTCGCGTACTTGGGCATTGATAAACGGCCAATGGCATGAGTGCTGCTGTTTGACTGAGGAAGAATAAAGTAGTCGTTGTAAGTCAATCACATGACCACTTAAAGACAAAGCAACAAGGTGATATATACCAGTTTATAAAATGTGTTGATAGGCCACGTTAAACCAGAGTCATGATAAACAAGATATACGCGGCGTTTTTACCTCAATAGTTTTGCCACGTTAGCGCTAGCAAGCACTCTCTGCTTATGAGCAAAAAACCAAAACAAAACAGGGGAAGTTTTAGGAGTGACGGCGAGAGAGAGAGAGAGAGAGAGAGAGAGAGAGAGAGAGCAGAAAAAGAGAGAGAGCGAGTTTTGAGATGTGAGAGATTTGTGACGTTTAGCGTGTTTGGAGTGTGTAGTTAATGTGTTGTCTTGTGTAGTTAGTGTGTAGTGTTGTGGATAGTTTTGTGTTGTGTGTTAGAACAATGAGGCGACTGCTGTCTCCAGGTAGAAACAGGAGTGATACACCTGCTGCTGTCAGACCTGCAGGTATCAGGCTGTGATCTTCTCCTTTATAGTGGACAGACATTATGTTTTTGGAGTGGCACAAATAATTTGTGGCATCTTATTGAAGAACAGCTGATTGTTCTGTAAATAGTTTGAAATGGTTATTTAAAAAATCAAGGTAAATGGATGCAAATAAATTTGTTGTTTGCAAAATTTGTGCATAGGATTTTAAAATTGACAATTAATATTTGCATTTGAAGTTATGAAATATGATTCATTAAACATGTTTATGGTTGTTACAGTAAAAATATAACTTTTTCTACTCTGATTTTATGGTTTTTGTCTGATTTTAGATCAATTCTGGTTATACAGTTTGTCAAAATGAAAACATGACTGTAAATTCAGACACGTGATGTTGTGCTAAAAAGAATGATACCAAACAAGGCAAAGCAAATAGTTTTTAAAGGTAAAATGTGGAGGGAAAATCAAGAGTAGTAAAAAAATGGCCAATTATACCCTGGACCCCAGAGGGTTAAATGTTCTTTGTTTTTTTTAAAGTAACGCAATAGTTACTTTTCCAAGTAATTAATTACTTTTAGAATATTGTAATTCAGTTACTAACTCAGTTACTTTTTTGAAGAAGTAACTAGTAACTATAATTGAATTACTTTTTCAAAGTAACTTGCCCAACACTGCTCATATACTTACCTGGCCTGTTTCCCTGTGGATGTGCTGTATCATAGAAAATTCAAAATGAATTATTTATCAGAAATTGCATATTATAAGTGTGCCAATCAGTGAAAATAGTCCTTGAAACCTAACATGGCCTTACAAGCCATGTTGCAATATAAGTCTTCAAAGGTGCTACCACCTGCCCGCAGACACATAAAATGCAATCCACTTTCTAAATAACTGAACTGATTTTTACACCAGATGTTCTGCAGTTTCTCTCCGATTATTCCAACTCTCACACTCCTTTGAAAGTAAATGCTATGGAGGACACTTTGCTGAGGACAGACCTCATGATAGACCCCTGTGATGTCTGAAAGCGAGCCGTAAAAATTTCTCATGGTCACGGCCTTCACTCTCATGGCTCAAACTAGGTTTAATTCCATCCTGTCACCAGCTGTGCCGCAAGAGAAGGGCTGTAGCTACCAGCTACTGCAGGAGACGAGGCTCCCATAATGATCCCTCCTGACTGCTGCAGGGTTTTGCTCACATCAAAGCTAATACAAAATCCCCCCCCCCCCCCCCCCCCCCCCCCGAAGATGGGCGCAAGGTACAGAGTAGGCCTGACAGCTGTGCGTGAGCACGATGCCAGGCTTAATATTCCGACTACTATCCATAACAATTCTCGGGCAGATGGAATCCTGTAAAGTGAGATCAGCAAAGTGGAGGGTTGCCACTGTTTTCCAGGCATGTAGGTTAACATTTCATCCCCCAGTTTTTCTTCCAAATTGGGCCAGAATATAATTAGCATTCAAAGTGCTTTGTTTTTTGAGGTTTTTTTTGTCCTCTGAGGCTTTGCACCGCATTTCTCTTGTTCTAGAAACTTCCTTTTCACTACATATTATCAATAAACTTACTTCACCTTGTGCAGCTCGCACACGTCGGTGGCTAATGCGCACACTCTCTGAACACTGCATCATTATTAAAGAGGCTGTAGACTCAGGATTGTGTTTTGAAGAAGTTAGTGAGATGTCACACTGAGTTTTGAGCTGTCAGACACATTTCTGGATGAGGCTCTAGCTGCCAACAGCACACCTGTGCTGGCACTCAGACAGGCACGATTGCACCCTTCTCTGAAAAGCGCTTGAATCGAACAGTTAGCGACAACAACAAATGGTAAGGAGGGTACAGAGGCATGAAGAAGCATCTGGATTTTGGTGACAACCTGCCACTTCATGACAAACGAACGACTCACTGGATTCCTAATTTATTGTTTAGCACTTTAATTAGTTAGGAAAAAGCATATGGTCATGAGATTCATCCCCTTTTGTTTGCTAAAAATACACTTAAATAATTAAAGCAGTGTAGAGAAATAGAGTTAGGATGTTTTTTCCTCTGTCCATATTGGATTTTTGTTTGTTCTAAAAAAAAAAATAAGGGGGAGAGAAATGTCTGTTCTTGATTTACTGAATGTATTCACTGAGAGTGAGAATTGTGACTTGTGTGTGTGTGTGTGCAAGGGAGTCAGAGAGTTGTAGAGAGCAAGGAGGGAAATAGACTTTCTTTAATTAATAAAACAAGATTAGGGAGCTTGTAGATTCAGGTAAATTTATTGTAAGCGCAGCAAAATGAACTAAAAGAGGAATGAAAAAGCAAGAAACCCATGTACTGCGAAAAACTGCATTAATACTGAATGTGTCTGTGCAGAGCTGCTTTTAACTTATTACCAGCTGTGATAGTGTAGCTGTGACTGTTTTCACCTTGTAAACCTGCCTGTGTGAGTGTGTCATCACGAGTAAAATGAGGCCCTGGAGACACCCACATGCGGGAATTATTACAAATGCTATTTTGAGTGCTTTTGACAGTTTTTTGCATGTTTGCAGTTTTTGTAAACACGACAATATTACAACTGTGAAAGTCAAGAAATATACTGTCGTGTGGTTGAGAATGGTTATGTTTATTAATTAGATGCAGTAATAAGAGTGCTGATTGGTCGGTAAAAATCAACACATTGACAGCTAGTGTGTTCCATTCATAAGGGGCTCTTTTGTTTTTCTCTAAAGTCATCACATTGATGTCCAAAACACCAGTGCTCTGAATTTAGCCCAGCGTATATACGGATCAGGAGAAATTCAACACAATTCAGTTTTATTTATATAGAGCAAAATCACAACAGCAGTCACCTTAAGATGTTTCGTATTGTAAGGTAGAGACCCAATAGTACAGAAAAAACACTAATAATGAAACGACCCCCTTTTAACAAGCACTTTGTGACAGTGGGAAGGAAAAACTCACTTGTAAATGGAGAAAAACTGATATAATCAGGATCAACGTAGATCAGCCATCTGGCATGACTAGTTGGGGGTGAGGGAGACATTATGAGCACTGATGGGTGATCTTTTTGTCATGACACCTGTTAGTGGGTCGAATATATTAGGTGAGTGAACATTTTTTTTCTAAAAATTGATGTTAGAAGCAGGCAAAATGTGCAAGCATAAGGATCTGAGTGAGTTTGACAAGTGTGATGGCTAGATGACTGGTCCTGCCATCCATGTGGATACTACTTCGACTTGTTTCACCTACCTAAGCATTGTTGGAGACCATGTACCCTTTTTGCATTAAAAAAACGTTAGTCCCTGATGGCTGTGGCCCCTCTCAGCAGAATGATGTGCCCTGCCACAAAGTAAAAATGGTTCAGGAATGGTTGAATAGCACAACAATGAGTTAGAGGAGTTGACTTAGCCTCCAAATTCCCCAATCCAATCGAGCATCTGGGGAATGTGCTGGACAAATAGGTCCAGGTAGAGCCTCCCACCACACAACTTACAGGACTTAAAGGATCTTTTGCTAATAACTCAGAGCCAGATACCACAGCACACATTCAGGGTCTAGTGGAGTCCATGCCTCAACGGGTCAGGACTGTTTTGGCAGCAAAAGTGGGACCAAAACAATATTACGCAGTTGGCCTCAATGTTATGCCTGATTAATTTATCTCAAATTATTTTCTTATTGCCTTTCATGTGTCTAAATATTCTAACCCATGTTTTATTATAGAGAAAAACTACTCACAATGAATCTCTCTGTTGTACTTGTGGCAAGGCAAATATAAAATGTATTAAGTAGGGTGTTGCAACATATTGTTACCTTGGTGAATATACATGTAAAGCATATGTACTTTTGCTTTTGTCATAATTTCATTTACAAAACATCTGTTGTGTCCATGACAGGTTTTCCATTATATATTTTTTTCTTTCAGGGCAACCTGCTCTTTCTTCTAGGTTACCTGGTTTTGTTTTTTTCAATGAAAAATTCTTCTGGCTTTGTTAACCTGAAGCCATCTGAACAAGCACCTTCGAGTCAGGCGGTCTTGTTCATGAAAGTCAGAGAGATCAACAGTTCGACAGGGTGGTGCATCAGCAGTTAAGCAGGTAATGTACTGTACTGCTGTCTGAAAGCAAAATTTCTCTCTACTTTCCAAACCCTCATATGTGGTCATAAACTTCAAGTGCAGACTAAAGGAATGAGAGTTCAGATACAAATGTCAGAACTGAGTTCTCTTTGTAGGATTTCTAGAAACAGCCTTAAAGAGTTTAAAGAGAGAACTTTGAGTATAACTGTTGATCTTTCAGTGCAAGTTCAGTTGAGCTGGCTGAGGAATGTAATACAATCTGAAGAACAAAGAACTGAGAAGAATATCTTGGCTACCATGCTTACTTGGCTCCCTGTCTACCTGCATAAATGTAGCAGATGGATGCTTGATAAACAGTAGACATGAATGCAATAGGTAGCTGAACAAGAAACAGAATAAAAAGCATGACAATGATAATATATGCACACAGCATTGTGTGTGTACTAGTTTCCAAGCTTATTATATTTATATGTTACTATTCCCTCCTCTGAATGAAAGCCTCTACACCCCTTGGGTTTGTTAAAAGCTATTCAGCTGCAGAGAAAAATCACAAAACACAGCAGGAGTCGAAGATGGCTGACAGAGTGGCTGCACGGTGGAAGTCCCCTTACAGAGGGAGTGTCACAGATTGATGATAACTAACAGTGTAAGAATACTTGAGGGTGGATTATTCCTTAAAAAGTTAATGCTTCCTGATACCTGCCTTGGCGCCATTAAAGATGCATCAAGCACATGTATTTGATCCAGCTGAGTTTTGATGATGAAACATCTTTGTTGTACTTCTAACGTGGTGTGCTCGGCGTTTCCTAATCCAGCTGTCATTTCAGGTTTAATGACACCTCGAGCAGACAAAAGTCAGCCCTTAAACAGAATCACTTTGACTGATCAGCGTCATGCTGCACACACGGGTAGAGATATTTCTAGGCTGGGATTGGAGACCAGTGAGAGGCTCTGTAGTTTTGAGGACCATTTACGGTATTTGTGTGTGTTTGCTGCAAAATAGTTCAGGAGGTGATGATCACAGTGGAGGTGAGTGGCAGAAAGAGCAAAAGCTGCTTTAGATGTACAGAAGCTGAGGTGCATCTGCCAGTCTGAACTTTGCTATGCATACAGTACAGTGTGTGTGTGTGTGTGTGTGTGGGGGGGGGGGGGGGGGGGCAGAGAGGCAGCAGTATGGTACCAAGGGAGATGAGTGATGACAGCAGTGAGCTGTGTCAACTTAATACCATTAGATGAATTATTCTCCCCATCAGTCAGTCTGGCTGTGGACACCAAGAAGCACAAGCTTGACAAGCTGCAGTCCAGCTGGTCCTCACCAATCATCTGTGTCTCACTGATGTCATTCTGCTACAGGGAGCACAGCAAACCTCAGAGCTTTGCTTTGTTCCCAATTCCCCCATTTCAAGAAATCCTAAAAAAAAAAAAAAAAAACTAAACAGGGGATGAAGATAAAAGAGAAAAAATTGTGCTTCCTCAGATTTGGTCAATTCTGTGTCTGTTTAACAAATATCAAGCTGCAGCTATCAAATGGTTAGCATAGCTAAAACCTGTATAAGCACCTTTAGACTGTTGTTTGAACATGCTTTACCTTAGTGGTTTCATCACAAAATTGCTCACATTTCCTGGATTTCGGTTTTTGCTGTTACCTGCCACGACAACAAATCAACCAATCAACATCATTCCTATATGCCAGTTCCACAGGGAAATGGACATGGTGGTTAAGCTGTTAACATGTTTTTTTCAACAGTGACTTGCAAAAACCACCACCTAGAACCCTCTTTTTTTCTCAGGTGGAGTCTCTCATTCAAGTAAGGTGTGATTTTTGAGCATTACTTTATTGAATGGCTTCTTATTGTAAAATCAGCATTGAGTGATGGTAAGAATGGCACAAATAAATCATTTATAAAATTTCAGTCTTACTCTTTTTTAAGGCACTCAGGAAGCCAATGTTAAAATGCTACGAGCGGGATAACCTCATTAGGATTAAATGTTTCTCTTAGGACCGGTTAGTGATCTGTCTTGCTTAGCTGACTGCAAAAGAGTCTCCTGCAGGCCAAAGATGCTTCACTGGTTTTGATTCTGCTTGGCACCGCTGTCTCCTGCTGATGTTTAATCAAAGGTTTGGGAGGGTTTTTTTTACCTGCTGGGAAGGTGTTGATGTTGAAATGACAGTGATGAATTACCTTTATGCGCTGTGACCTCAGGTGGTACATTTGCACCCATCCTAATTTAATCTTCTCTTCTTTTTTCCGACCAACTTTGTTTTGGCAGGATGCAGTGAAGCTGGATGATTCTGGGTGACTCTAATCAACAGAAAATGACATTTGGGTAAGTTGGCAGAGGCAGTTCTAAGACTTGAAATAAGAAATTGGAACAAAAAAAGTAACACTGAGGTGATTTTAGACACTAAAAGTGGCTCTGTCTGTCACACAAGGACGAACCTTGTATGTAGAAAGGAGATTACAAATCATGGAAATAGCCACTGGTATGACAGAGTGAAAAATCACAGGCACTCAGTGTTGTCAAGGCTAGTCCAAGGACCCATCCAGTTATTTTAGGTCCATTAGGGTCAGTGTGTGTGTGTCTGCTGGGAGATGCAGAGCAAGGTGTGGCTCTTTCTTTTGTATTTCTTACAAAGAATATCTCAAAATATGGCACGTTGATATATCACCATGTCATTTTTACAACAGCGTACATGCACGTCTCTCCATGCTAACGCTTGCATATACCGTGTGTTTTATAGCAACTGAATTTGCATCCGCAAATCACCTAGCCCCGATTCTACTTTGTCATTCGGCAAATGATTTAATAGCACGTAAAAGCAGGGCAGAGAAATGTGAGACAGCGTTGCCGATAGCTTTTGTCGGCGTCATGAAATATTCAGTTGAGTGCACAGACGCTGAAATGATTTTATCAGCTGATTCATTTGAATCTGTTAGACATATGCTGCTAGAGACCTGAAAGATGTGGCCTCCCATCCGAGAAAACAAAGAGGAACTGATGACTGAATCAGACATGTCCTCCGCTAGATCTTCCCTCGCATTGTTTAGAATGGCTAATAAATGGCGTGCAGTCTCCATAAAACAAACCCGGGGATTGTTAAGATCTCGTAATAATGGCTTCATAGTGATGCACATTCCTAATGCGACCCTGCTGCACACTTGCATGTTAAACAACTGTACAATGATGACACTGATCCCACCTGTGCTTACCCAGCATGCACCGGCAGAGATGTGGCTCATTTGTGAGAGGAGTAAAGGAAATAGAGTCAAAGAAATATTAGCAGAAAGTGTTTGTTGACAGATACCAGAGCCACAAATAAAAGTCTCCCAAGTGAATCTGAGCGCAAACAAAATTGGTTTCTGTGTCATCGCCCCCCACCCCACGCTTCCGTATATTCGCTATATGATGTGCTTTTTTCTCCTTTGTGTCTCAAAATGTCAAGCCATAAGGCATCTCCATCTCCTCCCCTGACTCCAGCGGCAAACCTTTCTCTCTGCACACTGGACGGTCAGTCTCAGGAAAAACATATGATGAAAACAAAACAAAAAAAGCTGCCTCAAGTGCATTCATTTATTTCCACTGAATTTATTGTCCTGGCTTCTGGCCAGATGAATAGAAAAATGTGTTTGTGCCTGGTCTGTTTTCCTCATATGAACTATAAACCTTCAAGGTGGTTTTTTTTTTGTTGTTGTTGTTGTTGTTTTGTGGGTATTTTACATGAGAGATGCCTGCAATTTTGTGCACCCAAAGGAGCGCCATTTGAAGTGAAATTTGATGGGACTGTTTGTGCTTTGTTCCCAGGGCTCGAGGCATTTTGAGGTGTGAGATTTGCTCGGAGAACCGCAGCTCAGTTTTAAGGCAGAAGTGTATATAATACAAAACACAAGAACTGAACTCGGTTAAGTGAATTCATTAAGCGATTAATTCACTCTGTCCTTGTTTGTCTTTCTTGAATGACATCAAGGGGAGAAAAAAATCTGCTCGTATTGTGCCTAGGAGAAATAATTAATGCTTTTAATGTGGGCCTGTCCTTGGCTGCTGTTTGGGCCCTGTACCACACACAGGTTTCAATGACCCTGCCTCTCTACAGGGGAGCGCCGTAGTGTGGAGGAGAAGCCTGCAGCTTCAAAGCTGATACTCTAAGAGCCTGAAAATAGAACAGTGCTACTGTATGTGAGTGAAGAGCGGGGGGAAAAAAGTGCAGGACCATATGCTCTTCCTTCTGGCTGTGAAACAAGATGATCTAATTAAATCAAGTGCTAAGTTTTACATGAGCGGGACAAAGCTTCTCCTGCTGAGAGAAGGTTCAAAGTCATATTGCTAACTGTTTCCATTTGGCACCAAATTCAACAAATCACCTCGATAATTTAAGAATTCCTTCCTGAAAGTCGTCTGCACTGACACGCAATATGCCGTTTATGTTCAGGTTGCAGGCTTTAATATTTCTTACTTCAAACTTTGAACATTTTTCTCAATCCATGAGCCATCTCAAGCTTTCTCAGTCCCCTCGAGAAATCTCATTTCTACTAGGAAACTGAATTTAACGACCTCCCAGATGCTGCCTTCCCTCATGACGACAGCTGAGAAGAACAAAGGAGATCCACGGGACAGCAACGCTAATTCATCCCCGGCATGCTAATGATAACCGCTGACAATTATTTGAATATTATTCTAAATCCGATCCAAACTCATGTGTTATTTACCTGCTTTTCTGCAGGGAAAACATCACCGGCTGTGTGCTGTGTATTTACACATCAAACATCTCCCTCGCCTCCCCGTCGCTGCTTTCCCTTTTTTGTCTTCTAGTTTTTTTTTGCGATCCATCTGCTCTTAGCATCGGTTTTGCCTCCTCTCTAATCCTTTTACGTGATGTTTCTCTTTCCCTTTTTTATTTTCTTGAAAACTTTGGCTCTCTCCCTCTCTCGCAACACAAAGTACAGCATTGTGATTATTGTCTGGTAATCATCTTAAAATTAGACCATGGTAGAAATAATTAGTTGTGCAACATCTGCTGGAATACATAAAATGAGTTGAAAGCCAAAGTAAAGGAAATAACTGCATAAATGGCACTATGAAGCAATGAACATCCAGCCCTGCTCTGTGACATGCATTAAAATGCTGAGCAGGCTCAGCTTGTTCCATCCTGCAAAGAAGATTAGATCTAAGACAGTTTGAAAAAGGGTTCATTGTTGGGAAATCAATCATTGTTTACAAGTCGAGACAGAAGTACAGACATGCATGTTGACCAGTGAGAAGATCCGTTGGCTCTACTGCAAATCGGTGTAAAGTTGTTCAGATTTGTCATCTTTATTCAATAAAATGATTGGTTTGAAAAGTATGAAACTGATGTAAATCTTACGCTGTGGCCTTAATGGTCACCAGGTCTCAACCAGTGTGGACACGTCCGGTAGATTTTGGACCGGACGTGTCCAGACTGTGTCAGACAGCACTCTGTCTCACCAAAACACCAAATCTGTAGGGAATATCTGTAGGGAGGATGGTGTTTCATTCATCCATTAGAGTTTCAGAGACCTTTCAGAAGCCAAAGAGTGCTGAAGTTTTTAAGGTGACATTTGATAGACCTCCGCATTGCCAACACACTTGTTTTATCCTTCAATTTGTCACCAGTCTTCAGCAAAATTACAGAACACAGATTTCTTGGCAAACCCAGATGCGATTCACAAACTTTGAATGTTTGCAGAATACTTAACACTAATCAGCAGAGCAGTGAAACAAATATATACAATTCTTCAGACTGCAGTGGCTCCTATTCTGCCTCTGCACGCCCACACAGGTGCTGGAGCGCCATGTGGGAGTGTGCAGACTATGTTTGAGTGGCATGTTCCAGACTCCCCTGACATTTTTTTTCAAGATCCTGTTTTGATTGTTTGGGAATAAAATATGTGGTTTTAAATCCTGGCAGATTTGTGTCATATGTGTGCATAATTTTCAAATCCTCTTCTATCCTAGCATTCAATACAATTCTCACGGCCCCAGTCTGCCGGTAGGCAGCATTGACTGTTTAGTTTGGGGTGTTTATCTGCTGCTCCGCTGAACTGCTGTTGGGGTTCTAGCACAGCTACAATTATTGGCAAGGTGGTGGCAGAAGGAACGCTGGGAAGCAGCAAAGGTCTTAAGTTGGAGAAACTATATTTTGCTGCTATTGACAACACTAAGATGGTGTCACTTCCGTACGGTGGTACTAAAGGTGTTGGAGCATTGGTATTACAGCTAAATTAATTTTGCCACACATTTGACTGTTGTGTTAATTGTGGAATGCAAAGCCGCGGGACGTAACAAAACGTCGGTATACTATGCCCCGGGAGTGAGAACGGGCTGAAAGTACTGTGCAAAAGCCACGTGTCACCCCTCATTTCTTTATTCTGCTAGAAAAATGGGGGAAAAGATGCAGCACATGCATGAGGCAAAAACAGGGTTTTTATTCTTCTAACAACCTTGAAAGTCAGTATTTGGTATGACCACCTTTATTCTTCAACACAGCCTGAACTCTCTTAGGCAAACTTTCTTCTAGTTTCTTTAAATAGTTCCCCAGGCTTCTTGAAGGACATTTAAAGCTCTTCTTTGGTTGTTGACTGCCATTTGTTGTGTTCTCTGTCAAGATAATCCCATCATGCTTCAGTAATGTCAAGTTATGAGTTCTGGGCTTTGTTGTCATGTGTTTTCTTTTTTTTCTCCAGGTATGTTTTTACTGTGTTAGAAGTGAGTTTGGGATTATTGACATGGTGAAAAATGAAGCTGTTGCTAGTCAGATGCTTTCCTGATGGTATTGAACTTTTATTTTTCTGTGTTATAAGATCCCCAACACCACTGGCCGGAATGCAGAGCATCTACCATGTTTTACAGAATGTAGACACTCACAGTTTTACCAATCTTCTGACCTCCTGCAAACATTTTGACGACCACTTGAACCAAAAGTTGGATTCATCACTTTTATAAGATGGGTTGCCACAGATTTGAAATCCAATTCTTGTATAAATTGGCATACCTGAGCCTTTCCTCCCTGCTTCCCTTTCTGAAGAATAGTTTCCTGACAGGAACCATTCCACATGCATGTCTCAGGATTTTTTCCTATTTCTTAAGGACATGCCCTCCACTTGTAGAGTTTCTTCAGACTTTTTTTAGGAGCACACTGCACACTGTGCTGAGATATGCCAAGTCTTTGGCTCATAGCTCTTTGGGAATAACTGTGTTGGTGCAAAAACATTATTTTATTCTTGTCTACCTGTCTTTAGCATTTTTTGTACATTCTATTAAACTAAAGAAATTAGAAGAAAGGATGTGTTACATTATGGGCTTTTTTATGTTTCAGTGAACTATAGGTCTGTGTTTTTAAAAGGTTTAACAAACATTTAAAAAACAATTATTTCTCTGAAGACAATCAGGTAGGAGGGCTGGATTGAAAATGAGTGAAAAAGCCAATGTCCAAAGAAAAACTGAAAGACCTTCGGAAAGCCTGAAGAACTATTGTTCAAGACAACTTTGAGAAAATTCAAAGAAAGTCTGGCTTCGTGGAAGCAAAATAAAAATATATGAAGGGTAGCTCAAACCTTTTGCATGGTACTAGTCATAAGTAAAGCTGAGATGAAGTTGAAATCTATCACGTGTAAGGATTTAATTGAAAAGCAGACCCCAAAATGCTGGCAGGTGCAAAACAGAAGATGATTTGAATAGGACTCCTGGAGTGTGACAACAACAGCCACTGCAAGCTAAACAGGATAAAAACCAAACTAGGGTACAGAGAAAAAATCCAATGAGTAAAAAAGGAGATTAATATTAAGGAAAAGTAAAAAAAAAACAAAATAAAAAAAACCCACATAGGGCACACAAAAAGACAGGAGGCTGATAACTTGATGAACTGCCAAAGACTAAATGAACAGACTAAATACACAGCAGGGAGAAGGATAATAAGACACAAGTGAGCTCACAGGAAGACAGAAAGTGAAAAAGTATAACAAACCAGATGAGGATATAATAAAGAAAAAAGGAAATAAGAGAAAGAGTAACATACTGCACTCACACAGTTACTAAAAATAGGGAAGAGAAGAAGAACAAAATATTTGTTGTTGTTTTTTTTTTTTTTTTCAGCTACAGAGACAAAATCTCACATTTTTCCCTCAATGTCTTCCTTAAATCTTTGAGAATCTTTATCCCTCTTAAACTGCGACAGGGTACAAACACGGCAGCGATAGCCGAGAACTGCAGCTCCATGTAATGCTTGGGTGGCCGACGCTAATCACATTACAGCACGCACAACCTGAACTGTATGGCCATTCCTCAATCTCAAAGTCTATTAGAGCAGAAAAGCCTGTTATTAATATTCCAATATGTCAGTGCCAGTGTTGTAACACTATCTCATTCTAGCTCCTCTATCTGATTCGTATGTAAGTAGGTCAGCAGTGCAGGGTCGGGCGATGAATGGGCTCTGTTAGCTGAAAATCCACAGGCTCAAAGCAATTACACGTGAACACGGGGGTTCGGTCCCAAATTTCGCGTTTAACATCTGGCTTTTGACCCTTTAGCTCTTCCCCAACTTGCAGACCAAACATTAACAGCACCCTTTAACAATGAATAATTAGCCTTTAGAGTGTTGCTGGATTTTTCTTTGTATATATTAGGATCACTTATAAGAATCTAGAGGAAGGCCTATCCTCAACCCGCACTTCACATCATCAGTGCTACACACACACACACACACTCACAAGTTTCTTACTAAGCAAGCTATCAGAACAGAGGAAATGAAACTGGTTGACAAATAACTGCAGCTGGGAACAGTTTGCTAGCAAAACAATGAAACACATTTACAGTGTTCAGATTTAGAATGGTGTCCTATTCCTGTGGGATGCCTCAGAAATGACCTGCAGCAGTCCCAGACACAGGCACTCTTTTGTCACTGAGTGAAGCACTAACATACAGAATGCCAATAAATCCTCAGCGTGCCAGTTGTTCCAGCCGGGCTCAGTTTTAGCGGCTATACTTTGGTTTATCCAAAGCAGTGGTTTGTTTCCCATGAAATATGATTATAATGTGAAGAATAAATATGAAATAGTTTGTACTCCATACATCTTATAGAAGCGTCAGTTATTTAGCAGATTCATACAAGACTCTAAATATGTTGTGCTGTATTACCACTATAGAGCATGGGCATCACGCATATTTTAAAGCTAAAATCTTTGTAATATTACTATTAGTTGCCCATATTTCTCCTAAAGAAAGGCAATATAAAGTATAAGCCTACGTGTCATGAGACGGAGGACAGGTTTTGAAACTAAAAGGCCTGATTTGGCATAGCAAAAAGATCAATAATGAAAATAAGACAATAGGAATGTATAATAAAACCAACTAAGAGGATGACATAAAATACACCAGGAATTCAAGAGCAGGATCAGACTATATATACATTTCCACATGTCTGTCTGTCTGTCTGTCAGTGAGCCTGTGCAAACTGTGCCCGATGTGGACTTCTGGTGTTGTTGCCCATCTGCTTCAAGGTTTGATGTGTTGTGCATTCAAAGATGCTCTTCTGCATTGTGATTGTTTGAGCTACCATTGTCTTGGATATTGTTTTCTTTGTTGGACCATTCTCTGTAAAGCCTAGAGATGGTTGTGCAGGAAAATCCCAGTAGCTCAGGAGTTTCTTAAATATTTAGAACAGTCCGTCTGTCGTTAATAACGATTTGGCGTTCAGTCACTTAAATCACCTTTCTTTTCCATTCCGATGCTCACTTTGACAAAAAGTGAAAACAATAAGCACAATCACAATAGACGGAAGAAAAACAACAGATGCTGAAGATTAGCCTAAACTCAATCACAGACAGTGAAGCACAGAAGGCATAAGCACACAAACACAACAGAGGGAAAACAGTTTGGACACAATGGGAAAACAGCAAAACAGAAAGAAGAATAATTTTACAATCAAAACAAGTCCAAAAATACCAAAATAACTGTACTAGAATAATAATTCAATCAAATATGAATTTAAAACTCAAAAGCCACACAAAATCCTAGAACTGTGGTATCACTGTTTAACAGTGACAAGCTTGTATCTTGCAACAAGCCAAGAGAAGAAACAATGGAAACTAAAACAGAGTGTAATTGGTTCAGATGTCAGTGAATTGCTTGAAGTTTCAGTAAAGCAGTTGTTCCCAAACTGTGAAGCTGACCCCCCTGGTGGGACAGAGAGCCATTGCAGGGACGGCGCTGACAGTCAGGGTAAATGTGTGGTGGAGCGAAGCGAGCACAAAGTGTGCAGGAGGGGCAAAGAGTACGCTGATGGGACTTTATTTTACTTACATTTCAGCTTTGATCCTTTAAACTACAAAAAAGGAGAAGCTTTCCTCTGAATTTCATAGGACACAAGCTAACTTGGCACAAAAAAGGTGAAATTACCTTTACCATAAAGTAAGTAGTTTTACTTTTAAGTTAGTATAGTTTATATTATTGCTTAAGTCTTACCTACGTAGAAGACCCAAGGATCAGAGTACTTCTTAAAATTTCTCTGAGCTGATTGACCTGAGCTGCTTTTGCATCTTAAACAGCACACCTCAACATTTGGTGCTACATTTCTTTCACTATGCACTTCCTGGTCTGCAGCATTGCCCCAAGCACCTCTGCATGTCCCAAATCCACCTTTGCATCCATTTCAAATCTCACCACATCCTGAATCCACCCCTACAAAGGTTTCACAGGGCCTGTCACCCTCGTGTTGCTGTTGCAGTCTTTGACACATCACCTATTGCCATAATTGGAGGGATCTAAAGGCCCTATGTGTGGCCCTCTTATCCCCAATATTGTAAAAAGTTGGGAGCTTAAATGAGGAATGAACTTTTCGCTTTGGTTTTGCTGCTTTACTCACCCAGGATGCTGCCTCAGTGGAATCCATGCATTCTGATCGTCCCGAATCTATCCTGTAAACACTGCATTAAATATTGATCACGGGTATCATGCAGAACAACTTTTTATTTATTTATTTATTTATTTATTTTTGCTGCGCTAAGGCTTAATGCACACTGTGTGAGGTTTTCTTCCTAATGAGACATTTGAAGTGCTGCGAGTCATCCTCACCACCGCAGATTTGATCAAAGCTTTGGAGATTATTGAAATTAGTGGTGCATGACAGGCTTTATTATAATGATCACCGAGGAAGGCTTACATAAAATACACACAGCGGTTAATGCACATATTCCTCCGCTTGTCCTGAAAAAGCTGCAGGGCGAAGTAGAAAAATCTGCTGGAAGTGATAGATGTACACATTTTCGGTCCAAAAAAAACAAACAAACAAAAAAGCCTAGAAAGGAAGTTGGTTCTTTCTTGGAGGCATCAGCAGGGAATAATCCACGGATGACCGTAGCTGTGATCACCAGAGGCAGCCTTAGATCTTGCCTTTTGTGAAGCATCTGTGGAGCTACAACTGTTTACACTATTAAAAACATATTGTACTTTACCTGTTGTGTAGCTTAAACAGACATCCCTAAGGACGATCTCTCACACACACACAGCCCACAGCTCCGTAAACAAGAAAGCATGGCTGCCTCAATGAATGTGTCAAAATGCTTTGTGCCTGGCTCCATTAAAAAGGTGCTCTCATATTGTGTAAAAATAGATAGCATGTGGAAAATAATAATAACCTTGCACGTAAAGAGGGCGCCTCTTACACTTACACTATGGTATCATTTAACATTTATTTTTTTATTTTAAATAATACAATAAATATACTACAAACGAACATTGGCTTTGGTAGAGTTACAAGTTCATCAGTTTCTCTCCACTTCACAATTGTGGACATGACCTTTTTTTTTCTTCTTCTTCTTTTTTTTCCATCTGTAGCAATGAAAAAAAAAAAAAAAAAAAGCTAACGTATCCTGATGAATAACACATGGACCGGAGATCATGCCACGCTACAAAAAAATCATAACAAGAGAAAAAACTTTACAATTTCATGCATACAGATAGGTTTTAATGCTTCAAAAGACATACAAGAGTGGATGGCCACAGTAAACTTGGATTTATTGACATAAAAACCAATATATCTTCTATCCTCTGATCCTTACACAGGTTTGACAAAACTGTGAAAAACAAACAAACAGAAAATCTACAAAATGAAACAAAGACAAAAAAAAAAGAAAAAGAAAAAAAAGAAAAATAATGGCAGCATCACTGCTGGTTCTGGAAATTTACAAAATAATTGTTTGTCCTTTTTTTAAAAAAAAAAAATCATTATAATTATTATTGAGAGCGGAGTGTTAAATTTGGATTTACTGCATCAAATGAAAAATAAAGCCAAAGATCTACAAGCATATTGAGTTATCTTAACAGAAAAGGTTCAAGTCACATATTTAAAGATTTTTTTTCTCTTTTTTTAAAAAGGAAGCCAAAAAAAAAAAAAAGAAGAGCTGTAACAATTCTGTGGTAGATACTAGTGGTCATAAGCATAAAGAGTGCATAGTTTGAACAAAGAGCAATATTACAATAAGGGCAAAAAATTAAAAAAAAGAATTATAGACCGATAGGCAAGTTTTGACGCTGCATGAACAAACCGTTCCATCTGGCTAATCAACAAGTTTCTCGAGTTGTTTTCCCATAACAAAAAAAAAAGAAAAGAAAAGAAAACCTTTGGTGGAAGGACCTTCTAATTTGCACTGTATCCATTTGGCCCAATTGCAACATGTCCATCTTTTAACCTAGTTTCATGTGGCACATATGATCAAAAAAAAAATAAAATAATGCAGCGTCACAGAGCATTGATACGCAAAGCCAACAGCACCATCTTAGATTCCTCTCGTCATTTCCAACATTTGTTACAGACCCATTTCTTATCTGCGTGGTCCGCTGAAGCAGGAGATAACATACGGTACCATGCTGCACTGATCTCAGAGTGGCTATGTATGGGAAACAAACAAAAAAATAACGGCATGCATAAACCACCACTGGATGCTCAAGCGAGTCAAAGGGGCTGGTGGCGATGGAGTTACTCTCAGCACAAGTTTTCCATATTTCAAACACAAAACTAGAAAAAATACATAGCACCACAGAAGAGAGAGAAAATAGCACCTAGGTTTCGATTTCTTTGTGTTTTCGTTACAATGTGACATCATCACCATCATCATCTCCCACTGCATAGTCAGATTTCAGGAAACGTGAAGAAGGCTTTTATTAAGTTAAGAATATTGCCACCAATGCGGGGTGTTCTGTTCAGAGGACACAAAAAGGAGGAATGTTTTTTTTTTGTTCTTTTCGTTTTCTGTCTGCAAATTAACTGTCACATAATAACAGAGCTTGTTTTCGTCCTTTATTTCCATTTTGTTCTTAAATTACAACAAAGGCGTGCTCCACAGTTGCAACAAGACAGGACTCACCACGGGGTTGGGTTTGTTTTTTTTTCTGGATTTTGATTTTACAAGTCGAATTCTCTCACTTTTCTACAATTTTGGATGTCGTCCACACTCTCCTACCTCACAAATATAGAAAGTCACATGCATGTTTTGAAGCCAGAAGCAATAAAAGATACCCAGAAAAATATACAGAATGTACTTACAAACATAAAAAAATCATTTATATATATTTATATATATATATTTTTATATATATATATATATGTATGGCCCATCCCAAGAGAATGGGGAGACAATTATGCACAAACAAAGCTCCCGTAGTGAAATGAGCAAACAAACTGAGAAAAAAGCAAAGCCAGGGAGATGAAGGAAAACATGAGATCAAAACTAAAGCAAAGAAAAAAAAAGAGCCAAATCAAATGGAGTCCAAGGCACATAGCGCGACCGTCTGGAACGGCTGCGGCTCTCAAGGTCGCCTTCGTTGTTTGGAACAAAAGTGTGGTGACATGGGGCTAGGTTTTTGTGTGTGAGTGAACTGTATAGGAAGGAGGATCTGACATCCAGTTTCAAAACTTGCATGTGATGGAGAAGGCACACTGAGGTTTCAAGGTTATTTCCTCTGTTTCCTATAAAAAAAAAATTTCACCGCATTCTCAACTTGATTTCATTTTACTTTATACTTGTTGCTTTTTGGAAAAAAAAAGTAACGTTTTTCTTTTACAAATAGAATCGTCCTATTCTTTTTCATCAATTGTTTTTGAGAAAACAAAAATATGCTTTTTTTTTTCTTTCTCCATTTGCTCAGTTAAAAAGTCTTAGCCGATGAAACAGACGGGCCCCACTTCGAATCCGAACTTCTGCGTGGAGCCGCCAAAATCGTTGAACATGATGTCCACAAATGGCACCTGTTCCACCTTTGGTGTGTTGATCTCAAGTACTGTCTTTTCATAGCCCTTTTTCAGCTGTCAAAGAGAAAAGACACAGTGGGGTTGAAGAATCAGTGTGCGGAAAATATTCTTTTAAAGCCAAAAAAAGAGAAAGAAACACCACACACACACACACACACACATTCGCTGGACTCCTGCTCACGCAACGACTACAAAGATACTCAAAGCATAATTTTCCAACAGTTTCCATCAAAGGAACCCAGCTTACCTCCCAAAAAACACACACCCACACATACGCACACACTTCCCTGACTTACCGCACAGCCATCAACTAAGGCGCGGATGTAGGGGTTGTTGTCATAAGACATCTCCTCATCGTTGGAGCCCAGGAAGCGGATGGCCTTGTCATAGTTGTCCTGCTCCTGGTCGTGCCATGCCACCGATTGGTAGCAGTTGTATGTCATGTTCTGCCTGGCTGCTGCACTCAACAGCCGCAAGAAAGTCATCTGGACCACACCGATGGGATTGCCCTCGGCATCCACATAGGAAAGCTGCAAAAAGAAGACATTTCCATGTTTACACCATGCAGTTTCCTCTGTCACCTGGAAGCATTTTTTATGTGTTGACTGTTGAAAATTGTGTTGATAAGAGGTGCCAACCAGACAAAAAACTTGATGTGCCATTAATATATAATATGACTCAGCATATAGACCTAGTAGAGCAATAAGGCTGGCATTCATCAAAATTAGTAATAAAGACCAAAACCAAGTAATGCTAATGTCAGTCTAATACTAAAGACATTTCATTGTTTATTACCTCCACCAAGAAAGTTTTGTTTTTTAGGTGTTCACAAATATGTCGTTCTTTCTGTCTGTAAACGTGATAGCTTGAGAACCTTTGAATGAATTCTCATCAACCTTTGTAGCGGTGTAGAGTGGACTAATGTTAACAGCCCATTAAAATTTGTCTTACATCCACCGAGGTCGTCAAGGTCAGCTTCATGATTGATTGGTTGGAAATTGAGGAAATTAACTTGATTTAACTATGATTCTTTCAAGTTTGGTGTATATTATCAATATGCAGAAAGGACCAAGCTTTAAAATGTCACATCCTACCTCTGACCTTTCCTTCAAGCTCAATAGATTGATCTGAAGGTCAATGTGATAATTACAATATATAGAGCAGTAAAACTATGTTTCTTACTGCCATTGTTTGTATTGATAACATCTAGGCATATAGGGATTCAAAATATCACATTACTTTGGATATCTAACCTCTTCTTCAAGTTCAAATAAGGTCAAACTTTCATAAAATGTCTTTTATCTTTAAAACTATGCTAAAAAATTCTACTGCCTTTGTTTTTATTGCCAACATTTAGGAAATGATACTGTTATATGGGAATTATAGAATAGAATAGAATAGAATAGAATAATCCTTTAATTGTCCCACAAGGGGAAATTTGGTTGTATCAGCAGCAAAAACACACATATACAAACAGAACAGGACACAGAACAGAACATAAATACTATATTATAGTTTGCATCTAAATATCATGTCACATTTGACCTCTGACCTCACTTTTACATTTCACATCAGCCTTTCTTTGAAGCTGACTCCAAAATGTGTGATAAACTTAAAAAACAACTGTCAAGTTAGTCATAAGTATACTGCAGTATAACATTATATAATAAGCTCAAGTTATAAAAGTATCTCCCCAAAATGCTGACTTTAATTAATTTAATTAAATGTAAATTTTCCTTGTAATTTTGTTACATAAGTACAATGCAAATTTAATGAAATCTGGTTAAATGAAATTCACTTGATTGGTACACATTCAGTTTGTACCGAGCACATTTTCCTTAATGATTAATTATTTGAATAAATAAAACTTTGACTTGATATATTTCAGATACATTTTACTCAAAATTACTGCCTCGTGTGTTTCGAGAGTGAAGAAATCTTTTTTTTTTTTTTTTACTGTTATTTCAGTTATTTACAAATCATGCCCTACTCCTACATATTGTTTGTGTAATCGAAGTAAGCATCTATCATGCTACCCTTACTTAATTTTTTACTGCACTACAAATTTATCAAAATATGTTTAAAAAGAACAAAGAAACAAAAAATGTAAAATGTGTAAAAAAACAAAACAAAAACAGCAACAACATTAAACATGGCGCCTAAAATGGAACCAATCGAAGAGCCCATGCAATTAGTTTACTGACAGCATCCTCTTACAATCAACAGGCTACTTATGTGTTGAATAACAGACATGACCTTAATTTAGATGTTAATTTGGCCCCACCAATGTATGAATGTCGCACACACAAGTGCGAGAAGAACAATGGAGAACTAATCTGTCTCCCCTGTTCTACGCCTTTTGAAGGCTTGTTGTTTAAATGCTTTTCAGCAGCACTTGACAAGCTGACTGGGCAATACTCCAGGTGTGACAGAACAACATCAATCATAACAGAAGCAGGAACATACACGGAGCATTTCCTCAAAATAGCAATGCCCTTTCCCATTTTGGAGACGATGAAATATCAAACCAAGACAGGGGGTAATTTAGTTTTTAGTGACCTATTCAGCTGAAATCCCATCTTTGGACAGGTGAAGTGCCTTGACATTACCAAGAGCAACCTTACTACCGAATACAATATGTTTAAATCTTTGCAAAAACAGTCCCAAATACAGAGCTGTCGTTTTTACTTTAAGTTCTTAGAGCATCTGTGTTGTGTAGTTTTATAAGAAAAGATCAAAAAGCACATATTCAGCTGCAGTTCAATACACATTTAGTACAATTTTGAGTGTTTATAACAGCATCGCTATCAGGCGTTAAACACACTGTGCTTATTAGTGCTTTAATTCATTGTTGGTTTGGGTCTTTAATGAAATCTGCTGACGAATAAAAAATTTAATTACCAGCCTTATCCTTAAGTAACGTACAAATATGTGTAAATTTTTAGAAGAGGAGGATAAGTGCAGAATATTTCCAAGGCCTTATGCCCGGGAGCTGCACTGATGTTCAAGGCTTAATGCGGAACAAATCTACCTTCAAAGTATAAAAAATAAGCATAACTAAAGAGCTCATTTAAATCGTAATTGTGTGATTATGTAAAATATATAAGCGATACGAGCAAATTATGGTAAAATCATGAAAATGTATTCTCGTAATAGGAACTATGTGGCAGTAATGATATGTTAATTGCTTGCTAATTAGCCTATAATTAACCCAGCATCCCTGCTTTTCAGGCTCATGTTACAAGAAGGAAAAAAAAAAGTTGCATTAAGCTGATAATAGTAATCCTGACTGACTGACAAGACAGCAGATTTTGGAAGCAGTTGTATTTCATTTTAATGTCCGTAAATGACTATTTGCATACCAACCAGCAGGAATCCATTAGATCCACATGATCACTTTGTCTTTCAGACAAACAGGACTTACTGAAGATTCATGCACATGCGGATCCCTTCCATGCAGCCAGAGCAGCAAACTGTCTGTGTGTCTGTTCGTCTATTACCGCTCATTTTTGCACATAAGCGAAAGTCCATGCACACACACATGCATATAAAGAGCCCAGAGTGCCGACACTTTGACTTGACGCAATCTCCAGCTAATAATGAGGATAATTGATCTAATTAGATTTTTAATTATGAATATATTTTAAAAAATTAAGACTGTTTCTCTGTAATTTATGTCTGTGAGTGTCGGCACTGTGGCTCAAACTGTGGCTGAGCAGGTCCGTGCTTTTCTCATTTACCCCACCACTCGTCATCCCCTCCCTCCCGCCCTGACCCGCACAGCGTGTGGATCCAGCCTGGCATCATCATAGACACATTACCTCTTTATCATCACAGTCGCAAGTCAACAGTGACTGAGTACCCAGAGGGCCCCTGGGTAGTGACTGAGTGCCTGACCCATTTGACTCAGAGGTACTCTCCAGCGTTTAAGGGAGAGACTGGGAATGTGAGTGCAAGCTGAGAGAGAATGACACTTGTGTTTCGCCATTTATGGAGGACAGATGCCCTACTGAGGCAAGAGCTTGTCGAGATCAAAAAAAAACAACAACAAATGTGTAAGCGATGCATTCAGTCTGAGACGTTTTGTCCACACTAATAAATCAACTATCAGTGGATGAACTAATAGAACCGTGGGATTGTCAAGGCACACAGTCACTCTTTAGAGATGCTCTCTTAATGTAGCAGAGGTATGACAAGAATTTTTACGCACATTGTTTTCCTTTTTTTAGACTAAATATGTTTCTTCACCAGATTCCATTTCTTGCTTTGAATGGTCCACAAACCTCTCCTCCATTTCCGTGTAAGAGCATCCGACTATGTTGTTGGACTGAAGGTGAGTGCAGCTCATGCTGAATCATGCAACTCAATAACGAAACAACCAGCAAGCGAGGAGCCAGTCGATACATACTTCACAGAACCAGAACCATGCAGAGCCTCAGGCACACGGAGTCCAGACCTGAGCCAGGACTCCGGGACCGCGGGCAGCAACACTTACCAGGGAACCTCTCTTGTAGTGACTATACCATGTGCCTGGCGAGTCTTTGGGCCATTTTGCCATTTTGCTCTGTAAAATATAAGAGGCATTCAGGGAAGGGAAAGGGACTTGAGAAAGTCGGGGGTCTGGCTTACCAGTTTACCACGTTTGAATTCACTGAACCAGGAACCGGGATTCTCCTTTAGCCAGGAAGTGAGCCTAGCCTGGGGGCATGGATCAACAAAGAGGAAGAGGATGGAGGAGGAGGAAAAACAGCAGTGTTAAAAGAAAAGGAAACAAGATCTGACAGAAATCCCACATCCCCTCTCAGCTTTGTTCTCTCGCCTTCTGTTTGTCCTCTGAGGAGTCTTCCAAAAACCTGAAACAGTTTCTCAGTGAGACCGACCGACTGGACCAGGGAAGAAGATTTTTGTAAGCCATTATGCTATTTTGTACTGTACACACTGGAGCTGGCAGCTAATTGCTGCTGAAAAATTCATGAGTACACAGTGATTAATTAAGAAATGATCGCAGGCAAGGAGCTCTTATAGTGGGGGCCTCCATCCCTGCTGCTCGGTGTCAGCGCCGTGCAGCCATGGTGCACTAACTTTGTTACGCCATTAAAAGCTGCGAACTGGCCAACGGGGGCACAGCTCTAATGGTCTCAGCCATGACAATGATGAATTTCTCTATAATTAGAGAGCAGGGTCTGATACGGGGCTGTCATCAATGGCTTAATGCGTTAATGAATGATGGGCCGGAGATCGCTTATCGCTGGGAGATGGCACACATTAGACCCACGCTGCATCCAAGGTGACCTTCACTTTTTTTCACCACGGTGCACAGAGTGGAGGAGAAAATTCAACCTTGAAGGCAGCACGATCTCTTTGAGGATCTTACAAAGCGTGTGCTCTCGTGACCACTGCGCCCATCTCAAAACACACGTGGGAGTGTTTGGGGTCTGAAAGCAAAAAGACAGACAACGCGGGCTTTTCTTTCTCACAGCCCTGACACGAATGAGAACAGCCCATCACCAGCGCGCTATAAAAAGTCTGCTTCATTATTCTGAGCTTAGGCAAACTCCCGCTCCTCTGAGGCTTGGTGAGTGGGATCATTAAAATGGCTGTAGCGCGCCTCTATTACACAACCCCCGACTCGTCAAAGACAGTGTTCCCAATGTTTCACCACTCCGCTGTGCTTCACTCCTTCACGCACTCATGCATAATGAAGCAAAAATCTTCTCACCTGCCAAAGGCTTTTATGGGTGATAAAGTCCTTAATGTCATTCTATCTAAAAATGGTTCTGAAACAACAGAGTGAATGTGAGCGCTTGTCTCGCTGCAGGACTAAAAGGAGACTTTTGCACGCTAGCAAAATAACTCGGTCCCTCTCGTGGGATATGCAGGGGGAGTCCTGGTGAATCATCTCCCACATCTTCTTAGAAGCAACACACCGGCTAATCTCGCGGAGGCTAATTATATGGGTAAATAGATTTACTGTTGTATATAGTGTTGCTTTGACATGCTGAGTTTAGTCCCAAATGTGAAGGGTAAAAAATTTAAAAAAGCGTTTACTTATCGAGAGTGCTCGGCTCACATTACCCTTGCTGTCAATCTTATCACCAAACTAGATGATGAAAATAGCAAAGATTTTGTTTTTTGTTGTTTTTTTAAGGCCCAACCTTTCGGCTTACTGTGTTGTCATCTCATGTTGTGCGAGTGCATTGCTTATATACACACAGCCAGACTTACCCCTCCAGACTTCTTATCTGGGAAGATGCAGCTCTCGCCGCCTGCTGTGAAGTTGCAGTAAACCTTGAAGGAGTCCCGAGAGCAGCCCTGGTTTGGATCAATCCAGTACTCACCTGGACAGATAAAGGAAGGGAGAAGACACACAAAAACACACCCACGCACACACACACAGATGGGAGAGGGAGAGAGAGAGAGCACAGAATATATAACTTGATATCTGTGTTTCACCGAGGTCAAGGTAAGGCCAGACACTGGGTGCGTCGTGCCTCTGTGTTTACATCTTCAGTTCACATTAAACACATTCTAAACTGTGGGTGTTTTTCTTCTAAATTAGCATTGCTAATAAATGCATAACTCATTATTTAATTTCATTATTTGATCCTATTTTTTAAGGTTTTGGCTTCGTTTTAACAGCTGCCAAAGCAGACAGCGATCAGAAAACTGGAGCAATTAGAGGGAATTGAACCTTGGATGTTGTGGTTATGCGTTATGTACCTTACTCATTAGCACGCCAGACATCCCAGATGGTTTATCAAGCATTCATTTTTGAAAAGTAAATCCTGCTGTTTGATAACATCATCACCTAGAGATGGATGATGCACCGAGAAGTGGAAAAGTACTTTGTTTACTAATTAATTAGTAATTAACTAGTCCGTATGTGAGCAATTGCAAGTGTCACGCTCCTGTGACGGATACACTGCAGATATAATACGCCTCTGTATTACAAAACAGAATTAAACAGTGATTTATATTTGGACGTATGTTTGTAACTAACAATTATTTTCATGATAAATAAATATTAGAAAAACACAGGAATGCGATGGCTTGTTTTGTCCAGTCAACACATTCAAATATGAATACAAAAAGGTTTTTAATCTGCAGGCAGATTAAGAAAAAATTACTTAATTTAATGCATTATTATATTATTAATTTATTTTTGGTTTTTGTTTTGTTTTTAGTTGTAAGCATTTTTCTGATTTATTCATCATGACCTATTATTAAAGGCTGGGTTTAAGTTATGCTGGGCACATGACTCCCTGTACATGTTACAATATAGAAATAAGGGGTGACGAGTATATCCACCCCTGGAGCCTAGACGTGGATGTTGGGGTGGTGGAGGGGTTAAAAGAGCATGTAGTGAAACAGGAAATATTGAGTCAGGCTGTATTATTCTTTTTTTTTTTTGTTTCACCATTAACATTACATACCCGATTTGTGGCCAGTAACACTGACTTTCTACAAACATTTCTAGCTAGCTGTGTTTGATTTTGTTAAAGTTTAAAAGGCGTAAAGAAAGAGGATTAAACAAAGCACCAATTTGGGCTAAATGTGACACGAACCATCAGGGAAATCAGGGTGGCAAAGCTGCAGGTCCTTGCAGGTACGCGCAGGGTTGGCCTGGGTGCCCAGTGGGTGCTTCATCTGCTCAATCTCCAACTTAAGGGAGTTAAGTGAGCCAAAGATTTCCTCCATGCCATCATCATAGTCTTTATAGTTGGCATCCATAGCTGCATCATCCACCATCTGGCTGGCATCGATGTTCCTACGTGATCGGCCCTTAATAGGAGCCTGGATGGGGAGTGGGTGGATGACATCACCAGGAGGTCCCTTTTATGGAGAGATGACATAAGAGGAGATAAATGTCGGTTACTGTCAACCAAAATTATAATGACTGATTTCGTCATTTTGCATTTTACTGCTCAAAAAGTAGAGCATCTACTTACAGGAGGGCCAGGAGGTCCAGGTGTACCAGTCTCTCCCTTTGGTCCAGTTTGACCCTGAGCAGGACAAAATGAAACCAGCGGTTAATCTTCGTAAATAAGTGTCATGATAAATGCTTGCGTTTTTTTGCAGCTTTTGGTTAATCACTTACCGTTGAGCCTTTAGCTCCTTTAGGACCCGGGGGACCCTAAAAACACAGAGACAATCAAGTGATCAGTACTGGCTCAAACATTACATCATGAGTCTATAGTAAGACACACGTGCTAAGCTTACAGGTAATCCAGGGGGGCCAATGGGACCAAGTGGACCCGCAGGACCAGCAATACCCTGAAAGAAAAGAGAAATTGCAAATCCATAAATGTTGTGTGCCAAGAAAAAAAAACCTTCTTTATTCCTAAAGCAACAATATTGACTAGTATGAAAGATATTAACACCAGTGGTACCAATTTGCTCTTGCTAAATAAGGAAGATCAAACAAAGGTCTGTCAATAGCTAGCTAACTAATGGCACAAACTGAGCTGCTGTTCAAAAATGTAGGTCTTTAACTCCAGTGCAGTGTTGTTTACTCACATTGTCTCCTTTGGGACCAGCTGATCCGGAAGGACCAGGAAGACCTCTGTCACCTTTCTCTCCCTGTTCACCTGGTGGTCCAATTAAACCGATAAGACCTGGATGGCCCTGAGCAAACAGAACAACACAAGCACATGTAATCAAAGCAACATTTAATGAGACACGTTCCAATCAGAGGCGTAAGAATTTGATGGTCAGTGGAAAACAAAAAAATAAAAGGAAAAAACAACTCAGCAATCACTAAATTGGTTCCTGAAGTAGCTCACCTTTTCTCCTTTGACACCAGAGTCTCCTTTCAAACCAGGTAAGCCAGGTGGGCCCTGTGAGAAAATGTAAGTTGTCAGATCCAGTCGCACATTATATGAGGCACGGCAATACAAGTTATTTCTACTCACCATAGGTCCGGGAGGTCCATCTGGACCTGGGGCACCAGGTAGACCTTGTTCTCCCTGCAAAAACATTTGTAGAGTTTTTTTAACCCCACTTCACAAGAAAACCAGTTCCTTTTAATATTCTGGATTTATTTAGCAAATTAGCGAATCATATATGCTGTTTAAACAAAACCACACTACATAAAGGTATGACAGTGATGAATCGCTGCGAGGCTGAGAAATAAGATACTTACAACAGCACCAGGGATTCCCCTGAGACCTTCAGGACCTGGCTTTCCGGGTGATCCTTGAGGACCAACAGGACCTGTTTTTCCAGGGGGACCTTCTAACCCAGGCTCTCCCTTTCACACAGGAAAATGATTCACACGAAAACATTTGATGTTAGCTCATTTGTTAGGTTGTTTTACTTACACATAATGCGAAGAGAGAAAAAAAAATGTTGCTTTGTTTTTGGATGAATTACCTTGCCTCCCTTCTCTCCTTGTCTTCCCTCAGGTCCTGCAGGTCCAGGAGGCCCCTATTTAAAAAAAAATAAAATTAATAAAGCAAATTTTTAACATTTTCACAAGGATAGGAGTAAAACAGTACAGGGCAGCACTTACTCTCTTTCCTGGTGGTCCAGCAGGACCAGATTCTCCAGTGGGTCCAGGTGAACCCTGGTTTAAAAGGAAAAGGAAATAATTCAACATTGAAATGACTATTTACATTTCTCAGTAATGACATGCAGCAGAGTGGAAAAGAAAAAATAACACTCACAGGCTGACCAGCCTCTCCATCATCGCCCTTGTCACCCGGTAAACCGTCTAAGCCCTGTATTGGAATTGAAGAGGGTCTCAGTCATGAGGTTTTGCAATAAAAAGTGTATAAAGACTTAAGTTTGGATGGTTTATTCACAGAACAGCTGCCATACGTACAGCTGGACCAGGCTCTCCAGGGGGGCCGGGGTCACCAGGGAAACCACTTGGACCCTGAAAATGAATAAAGTTACATGTTTTGTTTGTTATTTTTTGGACATTTACTTTTAAGTAACTATGATCGTCCTCTGTTTAATGACTTATGTTGCGAAGTGTATTTTAATAAAAAACCTGGAACAGAACTTACTGGGTTGCCTTTTGGACCATCATCTCCTGGGGGTCCCTTAGGGCCTGGAGGTCCAGCAGCACCAGCCGGACCAGCCTCTCCCTTCTCTCCTCGCTCTCCTCTTGGACCCTACAATAATATGCAGCATGTTACCAGTGCAATTACTTGTATAATCCAGAATTCAGAGTTGCTAGTGTACAACATGAGGAAAATGGCCTGTGGAAGATAAATACAATCTTTTTTTTCGTCATGGACATTATAGATAAACTCTTTGTTGGTTTTTCTTTTAATAAAAATGAAATGAAATAGACTGAGATAACTCACTGGTGGGCCAACTTCTCCCTGAGGGCCTGGCTCTCCCGTTTCACCGGTATCTCCCTGAAAGAGGTGGGCAACAAGGGGTATTAGTAGGTGAGAGAGAGACATACATTATAAGTAAACTGATTTGTTGATTTACTGTGGTTCTAAAAATCCCATAATTTACTGCAGCCCCTCACTGTCCCAGTGTCCTTGTCACCAAAAATGGGAATAGAAAGAGATGGCACAAGAGATTTCAATCCATCAAGTGCAGGCAGACTGGGTGGCAGGAGCAAGGAAGGCGCTGACCTCACTGTTCTCCCTGGACCCTGCCCATATATCTTGTCCTCTTCCTTTTGCCTTATTGGATAGTTGCCCTGTTGACTCACCTATATGCCAGGCACTATCGTTATTCACTGCCATATGAGACTACTGTCCTCCCTACTGAGGTCTACCACACACGTGTTTAGTGGAAAAATATTAGCCCATGTCATGTTTGGGAAACAAGGATGTCAGTTGATGGCACAGCTCTGCAGAGCCAATGACAAGCTGCACGGTGACTCGTTATGATAAGCATATCCAGATTCCCTCTAGCATGAACAATGGCTCTGTGTTGTGAACATCAACTGATACTCTAAATTAGTGTCTGGCTGTTTTCCAAAATCTGCCTCCACGCTGTCAAGAAATTCCCTCTAAGCAGCTGGTATGGCTGTTTACAAGCCTCACTGATCCGCCTGTATTAGCGGCGTACGCTGCTGTTTCATGCAATGCTGCGCCTCCGAAGCCCTGCACAGGCCTTGACTCCATTCTTATGATGACCTTCACTAAGGACTGCTGAGAATAGGAAAACCAGGAAAAGGCAGCTGCTCATCACAGATACAGTGAGGGATGTGTTTACCAAAAAAAGGGCCAGGACTCTGTTGCTTGGCAGCTCCCTGGGCTGGATAATAAAATGCCAGCTCAGCTGACGCCCGATTAGCCCAAAGACCGCTGTGTTTGTTTGCACAGAAGCAGGACAGGCTATCCTCGGGGAGATTAGAAAGGAGCAAGAGGTGATTCTATTGACCGAAAGAGATAAAGCAAATTATACCATCACCCCGGACAGCAAGCGCTGAAAAACAACAAAAAAACAAAAAAAACTGCACAGCGCTGCATTCCAGCAGCTGCAAAAACTACCAAAGGAGGCCTCGATGATGAAGCAGCGGCAACAAATGAAAGCTGTAGCCACCTTTAATAATGCATTTATCTTCTTAGAATTGCAGTAAGATCTTTTTGACAATTTATTTATAATCTCTCCACCCCAGCAGTAGGCTACTGTCGGGAATGACACCCTGTCCATTCGATTTGGCGTGCATCTGTCACTCTCGAGTAGGAAAAAAAATCCCAAATGGTATCATATAAATAGGCATGTGAAACATTAATAGCTGCAAAAGCCTTTCAAGAGGTATCAGTCTTTGTATAAAACACAACCCAAACAAACTGCTTAGCACAATGAATCTGACTTTTTTAAGTTGGCTTCTCCAAGTTAAAACTGTTTCTCTATGGCAGGTGAGTCTGAAAACAAACATATCCGGCACCACAAATATATCTATAACGGAGGAATAGTTCGATCGTCAGGAGTCTAAACAGCTGATATGAATGTGTCATATCAGAATTTTAACTCATTAAATATTGATTATGTTATCAGCCTCAAAAGTCCCACTACTGATGGGACTAATCAAACTACATTATACACATGAATGGTTGATTTTCCGGCTAAAATCATTCCATCCAAAAAAAAAAAAAAAGAGTCTTACCTTTTCTCCAACAGAACCAGGGTTTCCAATACCACCGGGAGGTCCCTGAGAACCGTCGGCTCCCGGGGGTCCTGAGGGACCTCTGGGACCAGGGGGACCTGGTGGACCCTGTAGGCAACAAGCAAAGCCACCTCAGTTTAAGAAATGGAATTCATCTTCATGCTCCTTGTAGTGTAAATGTGCTCAATGATAACACAGTCAGAATGCGTACAAACTAAGCTCTTACCATTTGACCAACATCTCCAGTTTCACCTTTCTCGCCAGGTGGACCAGGTAAGCCCTGAAAGGTTTAAAAATTATTTAATCAGATCTTTCTAAATAAAACCATGGTTGAAGTTTGCTTAATACTCTAGTTCGCACCTGCAGACCAACTGGGCCTGGAGGTCCGGGGAATCCTCTGGATCCTTCATCTCCTTTCTGGCCAAACATACCCTGCTGACCTCTGGGACCAGGCTCACCATCTGCACCCTGCACAGCAGAAGAGATAATGAGATAATGAGAGTCAGTCTGCTAACACATAGATAAGGCACTGAATAGTGTGAACACATAGCTCAAAATGGACACTTACAGCAGGACCCGGTGCTCCAACAGGTCCTTGAGGGCCAGTAGGACCGGGTGGACCCTGCAGTTGGGGACATGAAAATGCGTAATAAATGCATTTCTGTCACTCAGTATTTAAAATTCATGTATCAGCCTCAGAATTCTAGAAAGCAAAACAATGAATAAATGATGTGTTTTCTACAGACAAACTTACATGTTCTCCTTTGTCACCCTTACTTCCTTTCTGGCCCGGCTCTCCAATCTCTCCCTGTGAAGAGAGCATCAAAGCGTGAAACAAAAAAAAAAAACAGGCAGTGGTATACACATAAAAGGGAAATAAACTTTGACAATGAATATTCTTAACAATCCCTAATTTGCCTGAACTGTTCTTCCTTTCAAAAGACATTGTTTTGTACCTTTAGATCTGCCTATAGATATCTCAATTACATCACTCCTTCTCTAAAAAATATAATTCACTTCTGAAGGGGGCTTATCGTGATGGCTGACTCAGTGACAGAGCAAGCAGCCAAAACAGAATATATTATGACTCCCATCAGAACCTGTTTAAACCAGAATATACCAACTGAAGAACCTTGTACTTTGTTCCCCCCAAATGCCTGTGTGGGTGTTAAAAATAATGCTAATAACCACCAAAAACCAAAGGCATTTACTTTGGTGTTTGAATCAGAAAAAGCTCTTTCTGTGGTGGCTTTAGTCTCCTAAATAAAGGCCTTGGACTTATCCATTCCCTGTGAGCTGGGCTTATAATGAGAAAGTGTCTGAATGTATGTAAACATTATCTGGCAAGATCGTTTTTTATCTGCATGGCAAATACCCTCTGTATTCTCTTTGTCCGTTTACACCACGGGGAATGTTGTAAGGCCAGTTAAGAACTGAGGCATTCTTCAAAGGATGAGAGATTATCCTCTGAGTATTTCCGCAGCTGATCTTCCTGCAAATGTTTTAGAAGGGATGAGCAGTTGCTTGGATCTGAATACTAAAGGGTCACTTTCACCCATCCTGTCGCTGCCTCTCTCTCTCTGTGTCTGTTTGTAAAGACGGGTACAAAGCAGCAACAAGGCCAGTTCTCCTTTTAAGGATCTGTTAATCGATGCAAACCCTGTCAGACAAATTCCCCTCACAGCGTTTTAAGGTCACAGAGAAAGAGACAAGAGGGTCTGGCTGGGAGCCCAATTGCAAAGTTTAGTGTCTAGTTTAGGTCTGTGCGTACACAGAGAGACACAGATTGTGAAACACAACTGCTCAAAAACCAAAAAAAGAAATTTAAGTGCAGCTTTATTGAATTGCATTATATTTTTCTTCACATGGATACAAATAAACCAAAAATACTATCTTACCTTGTCTCCGTCCTCTCCAGGTGGGCCAGGAGGTCCTCCAGGTCCTGGCAGACCAACAGGTCCCTGAATACCATCTCTTCCAGCTGGACCTTGAGGTCCTTTCTCTCCCTAAAATAATGATTGTTGACATAGTGCAACATTGTGTTTGTCAGTGAGACAAAAATGTGCAGTGTAGCCATGCTATTCCTACAATGTGGTGCTCTTACCGGTCCACCTTTCTCTCCAGCAGGGCCTGGAGGTCCCTGGGGGCCAGAGCGTCCTGGGAGACCTGTAGGTCCTGCTGGCCCTGCAGGACCACGCTCACCAGGAGAACCCTACAGCAGTACCACACACTGTGTTATTAGCTAGCTGGTAGCTAGTTATCGAAATAAGACACCATTAATATCAAAGACATCTAACACAGGAAACTAAAGCATAATATCAGGCACATCAAATAGGTCAGACCTCCCTTATGTAAGTAGCAAACAGTGCATATCATTATATTATATAAGGGTCTGGAATAGCTGAGGGTAGGAACTTTACTATGAAGATATCAGAGATGCAGAGAGAGTACAGAAGGTGAGAGTGAGAGTGACAAAGTGGGGATACGGATGCGGTAAATTGTACTCACAGCAGGGCCAGGTGGGCCAGGAGGACCCTCATTCCCTTTCAGGCCATGAGCTCCCTGCAGATGAGAGTGAAATAAAGGCCTCAGAAAACAAACACATCTGTTGGGGAAGCACACATTCTACCTTACACGGCACTCCTTATCTGGAAAGAGGCTCAGCATGAGATGGAAAGCCTCCTATAGACTCCAAAGTGAAGGTTGAGAGTCGAAGGGGAAAACAGTTTGCCAAAACTGCAGCAAACACCCAAAGGAGCTAGTGCATCACATAAAGTCTGAATCCTAAGGTTAATGAAAAGGCTTTGTAATAAACAGGCATGAAGAAAATAGCATAAGTTGCGTAACTACCAGGACACGACTTTGTCAAGTTAGAATTATTTGAAAAAGATAGAAAAATCAGCCAAGAGCAGGCTGTTCCTTTACTGACGAGTGGATCTGATATCATCTCCATTTCTTGAGGTTTACCGCATTCTTACAGAAATTTAATAGTCCAGAACTATTATGCAATAACCAAGCTGTGGGTGATATTGATTTTGTCACGAGGCTTTAAACAAAGCAGAAGGCAATACTAACCACAGGACCAGGCAGACCTCTCTCTCCAGGGAAACCTCTTTGCCCAGGTGGGCCATCTTTACCAGACGGGCCAGCAGGGCCAGGATCACCCTGTAAGTGAAATGGGAAACAAATATGAGCTTTGTAGTTACATACATGTATTTTAATTAGCTGACAGTGTTAAAAAAAGTTTACTAATAAATAGAACTTCAAGTTTCACCTTGGCTCCTTCTTTTCCTGCAGCTCCAGGCAGACCTTGCTCACCAGGTGGTCCCGGGGGTCCAGGGTGTCCACGTTCTCCCGTTTGTCCAGTCTCACCTGTTGGTCCCTAGAATTGAAAATAAATAAATAAATATATCCCATTCAACACTAAAGTATAAAACCAAGTTACAGAGGAAGTGTGAAAAGAGGGACAAAGCAGAGAGCAAAATCAGCAAATTAACACAAAAATGACATAACAATTTTTCCATTTATTAGAAACGTGGCGAGGAAAAGCTGAACATTTGCTGTGTGGGAGGCTTACTAGTCATTAAAGCCACATACAGCTTCATTATTATGAATGTCCTCAGCCGGCATTAGCAGAACGGCTGGGAGGAAAAGTCTGTTAAACATTTATGCATAATGGATGAAGAGCCCATTGCAAATATGAAAGAGGATAAACAACACTTAAGTCGTGGCTCTTGAGATATAGGTAAGAGGAGCTAAATCGATTTTCATTCGCCCAGCAAAATGCTAAGAAAGCATTCCTAATGACAACTTATAGGTTTCTATTGTGCTTCTGTGTGTGAAAGGTTTGCAATTCTACAAGAGCCTAATTTTTCAAAAAACAATGCAAATGCATATTTAATTATTTTTTGTAGGAAACTGATAGCTATTTGTTTGCGCACAAAGGAATACAGTGAACAAAAAGCTGTGCGTCAATGAAGCAACTAAGAGAAACACTCAATGGCTGTCACTCACCTGAGGTCCAACCACTCCTGGAGGACCAGGAGGGCCTGTTTTGCCTTGGAATCCCTGTGTATTATAAAAAGGAAATAAAAGTCATACAGTTGCCTCAGTGGATATAGATATAAGATAAAGAGTTGAATAACCAAAGCACAGCACACTCACAGTTTCTCCTCTCTGTCCAGGATGTCCTGGCAATCCGTCTTTCCCTGCAGGTCCCTGAGAATTTCAAACAAATTAAAGAATTTATATTAAAGGTCACACAGAATGGAAAGACAAAGGGCAAAGGTCATATTTCAGTAGAGTGTCTGGACTTACAGGGGGGCCCTTTGGTCCTGGGAAACCTGTTGGTCCCTGAGGCCCAGGCAATCCCTATAAAAATTAAAAAAGCACATAATTGAGTTAATAATCGCGTGTCTGATCGAAACCTCTGCACGTCACGAGAATAAAATGACTCCTGGTGATGCTGTTACGGTACGTACCCTCTCACCGGGAGGTCCCGGTGGGCCGTCATTCCCTGAGTTACCCTGGACACAAAAAATAAGGAATCAAATGTGAACATGTATAACAACATATTTCAGAAAGTGGCATTAAAATAAATACTAATACTCACCTTTGGACCAGCTTTTCCTGTCGGTCCTCTTGGTCCTCTCTCTCCTCGAGGCCCCTTAAGAAAGAAAAAAAAAGCTTTTTAACAAAAAAAAGTTTGTAAAGGATGCATGTGATCTGAAAAGCTTGGTTATTGTCTCAGTGTGGATTCCCCTTCGAGCACGCTCAGGTCGAACGGCCACTTTTACTCAGGTGCCAAGTTCGCCATCTGCATGGAAGCACGAGTCTGCTGAGTAAGACTAACCGTTGGTCCTCTCTGTCCGCGTGGGCCCGGCTTTCCTGCTGTTCCCTGTGGACACGAAGAACACACACAACGATCAAAGGAATGCCACTCACATCATTAAGATCCTGCATCCTCTAGAAGAATGACTCTAATGCCAGGAGACAGAAATGTTTGCAAGCACAAGTGAGCCATTTATGAGCTCAGAAATAGTCTTTTTATAATAAAATAGGATTTACTGTAAAAAAAAAATGACCATTAACATTTATCTTCACTTACATGTGAAGTCATTGCCACCTTGGAAAATGATATTTTAATAATCGCATGATATAGCAATTTTGCAGCAGTGTTACAATGACACTGGCTACATACAAATTTAATGAGGAAAACAATTAAATCTTTTATGTAGCTTTTTAAGTTTCAAACAAGTGTTGTGAAACTATCTTAATAGCTCTATTATCCCTTTCTGTCTCGGAGCTGGGTCTCATAAACTTTACAAATGTTTTGTGAAGATGAAAAAGCTTTATGCGCCTTGCTCCACTCGTGTTGACAAACCATTACTCTTGCAGGCGAGCTAATGACCCATCCCTTCGACAAAAGAAAATGAAGCATTGCTCAAGAGCCACAAAGTGATAAACAAAGCTTTTGGGATATCCAAATGAATTGTGCAAGTGGTAATGAAAAGCAATTGCGATGGTGAGCAATTGTGTCTCTGTTGCTTTGTGTTAGAGCCATGCAACTTCCACTAGGTTGATAAATCTGGAGCTGGGACGGGAGCCTGTCTCTGGCGGTACGCCTGTATCCAACCCTTGAAGGAATGAGAAGAATATCAAGAAGTCTATCTACATACATACCCGAGTTCCTTTCTCTCCATTGGCACCAGGGAAACCTTGGAAACCCTGGGATCCCTGTGTGTGAGCAAGAGAGCAATTAATCATTTGAGAAGCAAACACAGTCATTATATTCCTTGTTTATACCCCTAGCTTAATACATTTAACAGAAGACTGCATGCACACAAGTAACAGCATTCCTTTATTGCTATTGTATCAGCAACTGAAGGCTGACACCAAATAGCATATTCAAATCCCCAGCTCTTTGATCAGGAAGCTTCAAGCATGTCCGCTTGTCAGACTGCAGCTTTGCCTCAGAGAGGCTAAACGATGAGCCATCAAAAAGTTCAGCAAAAGCAGCCTGCACAAGCACGTGTGTGTATTTTTTATTTTCCCCGTTCTCTTTCAAATACACACAGAAAAGCACATTTTGGTCAGGTTAACTGTGTCTCTGTGAGTTCTAACATTAGCTTAAATTAAATTGTCAAGTAAGTTTAATAACAAGCAATGTTGGCCAAAGCAAGGAAATAAGACATAATTTAAATTATTACACTGAATTAAAAGAAAGATAAAGTCACATTAAAGCACAATTAAAAAAAACTGTTAAAAAAAAAGAAAGGCAATTATTTGAGAATAATTTGGGATTATTAACACCATACACTAAACAACTTACACGTAAGTAGACATAACCTGAAAAGGCTTATGAATGGAGGTATATTTTCAGTCACGAAAAAACTATTGGAGAGCTAGATGATCAGCAATTAAACCAACCTGACAGGCTCTGCAAATATGGAACTTAATAAAATAGTAAAAAGCAGCGGTCGACTGACCCTAACAAGTGTCACGCAAGTTCATGTGTCCATGAACACAGAAAGCTCTAACAGATAACACAGAGCTAGCCCAGGGACTTGTGGTGAAATACTGTATGTTCATCTAGCGGCATCATTGGTTTCATTGGTGCCTCGCCCAAATTAACATACAGTAATTACTGTAACCGAGCACGGATATGGTAAAATCAGTAAATTAATAACAATGCTCTTTAGCAGTATGAATGCAATTACCTTTGGTCCTTGTCTTCCTGGGTATCCTGGCAATCCAGGAACTCCGAGTTTACCCTGTAAAAGAGAAAGATTAGTAAGTATACTGTTATATACGGTCCTGACAGGAACTTATAAAAGTTAATCAAAAAGTATTTACAAAAATTCATTTACTATTTTTACAAAAAAAGGACAAGGTTGAGCTCCATGAAACGATTCATCAAATTAAGAGACATAATAAGGTTCCTGCTCTATGTAAAAATGTAAAAACTGAACATTTAACGCAGCATTTACTTAATCCACTGATCTTCTCCTGCCTCAAACCAAACTCCTTATTAGAGCCGTACCAAATTATTCCTCTTAAGCCGTGACACCTGATAATAGGTGATAACCACTTCTCATATTAAAAAGACAAGATGTTTCAGACTTTGAGAGAAATGTCTGCTTTTGGCATCTGCCAAATGCATGGCGATGATGGGATTATTTCGAATAAAATCATGTAAAAAAATGTAAATAAACGATTTTAATTAAGCATTCTCAAGCCAACAGAGGATTTAAACTGGCATCAAATTAAAACTTTTAATTACAACGTCTAGTAAGATTCTGTTGATTTATAATTTAATATTAACACTGTCTTTGCTATAGTACCTATAATCCACACATACATTATACTGTATATGAACCTTCTTCTGTACCCAGCTAAACTGCTACACTCATCTGAAGGGCAGCAGGACACTACAGCCATTACACAGAGGCTGCCCACTGTGTTTACTGTGATTAGCCAGGTTGCTACAGAGTAGCCGCAAACAGCTCTATACACATGAAGCACTCTGCTTATAAATCTCATCAATCCCGTATCCCACAGCCTCTATTTCAGCTATGTCTGTAGCAAAAGCAGTATCTTAATTTTTTTGATTCTTGCAATGCAAGAAGTATTTATAATGTTGAACACAAGATATTTTCATGAACTACATAAACCAAAATAGCAGCACTTGTGAAGATGCCCACACAGTCTAAATAGGGTTTAAGAGTTATCTACAGACTTTCTTTACCTCGCTGATCTCCTAATTCCATGTACATTCCTAACTTAATGCAAGGAAAGAAGGGTGGCTCTCTCCCACAGTATGCTGTAAGCTCTTTGCATCTGTGAGTTTAAGTAATAAAAACTCTGTTATTCTAGCGAGTAACATCTCCATTAAAACGTGCAGAAACACTACAGCGGTATTTTTAGAACCGGATCAGCGTGTGGGGAAGAGCTGGTGTGAAGGCTATAATTAGGCATGAAAAAGACTGCTGTTAGCTAATGTGTGATCAAGATTTGGATGGATATCTGCTTTTTAAATTACACTGTGAATAACAAACACAAGTTTCGCCTGTCCTCACTGGATAAGGATTGGACCAGTCAAGCAATTACTCTGCCTCTGTTTAAGTCAGTTTTTTTAAGAAGCTCACCTTCTCACCACTTGGGCCAAGAGGACCAGCATCTCCTGGAAGCCCGGAACGACCCTTTGGCCCCTCGGGGCCATCTTCACCTCTGGGTCCTGCTGGTCCAAGTTCTCCCTGGAAAGCACAAGATGTAAAAAATACAAATGCCATTAGCCTGTATAGTAAACAAACAAACAAACAAACAAAAACAAGGTACTTGAGCTCATCTTTCCCCTCAGGTTTTGCAAAGATTATTCTATTGACTGTGCATTCACAAATTAGTAGCATCAGTGGGAATATTTTTCCACTCATATAGCTTTCTAAGGTGATTACAATGAATCTGGGTACTATAAGAGAGATCTGAAACAAGTATTTTGTTATGACTGGTATAAAAAAACAGTTTTGCTCTCTATAGTCTATAGCTTGTTACCTTAATAAGCAAGATGCTTGCCTTTAAAGTGTTTTACTTCCTCTGAGGGAGTATATCAACTTGTATGTTTACTCATAGTTGCCATAGTTGATCTCATTTACATAATGTTTAGTAGGCTATTCAATCACTTGAGCGAAATGGCCTACAAGATTGTGGTAAGCGGTCACGTGCCTGCAAAACATCTGTTAGCACTAATTAGCTGGTTGCTAACCAAGCTAGCTTGCACTTTTGACAACTTAGACCTCCATCCTCTTGCACAAATATGGTCACTTTTTGCTCTATAACTTAAAAATGCTTTGCTTTTATTATTCATCGAAGAAATCAATCAATTCTTTGTTTATATTTCAAAACTGTTGTGAGTAAAAAGGTGCTTAAGGATGCTAATTTCTGTTGCTTCATCATTAAAGAAATTAGCTATTTTAATATTGCTTCTCTATGTAAGTGTGCTTTCCTTCTAGCGGGACACATATTAAGTGACAGACTACAAACTCACTCTGACAGCCAGTCACTGTTGCAGGAGACCTGGTGGTGTGTGAAAAGGTATCTAGCTAAAGGCTTGCGAAGAGTTGAAGGCAAAGCCAGTGTGCTCACACACCAGCACTCAACTGCACATAAAACGGCATCAGACAAACTGTACTTGACTCACACTTGCAAGCTCATCAAACAGAACACTTTAAATTGAGCACACTCACACACTTTTCATAGGCACGCTTCAAAATGAGTCATTTAGATTCCGGTCTATGTGCGTCTCCAAAGCAGAGGGCCTCCTCAAATCTTTGCTTTCATCTGGATCTGCTGCATCTCCAGAGGAAAATAAGCCGGAGCCCCATGTCTCTCTCCCGGGTTTAAAGGGGTTTAAAGTGCCATTGATTTCTCCTTCCTTTCTATGCTCAGCTAGAGACAGCCTGGTCAGGGATTGGAGGGTTGATGTTTGAAGTATTGGCTTGTGCAAGTTATGTTTCTTACTGTAGAAAGCATTTTTTTCTTAAGACTTGACAGTGTAAATCCCTGAAGCACTTTGGAGAAAGAGGCTGTAGTCGGGAAAACCTGTCAAAGTCGCGCTTTTCTCCTAAAGTTGTCGAGGTTAGGACTGACTGGAAAGAGGCAATGGGGATGGAAAAGAAATTGGAAACTGCTCACATTAAAACAAACGCACGCACACAAACCGCTTGTCAACTGGAACAACACCTTATGTTTGCTCATTAGCCGCAATTCCGCGGTAGTCACAGAGGCTTAGGCAATGAAAGTGGATAAAGTGACAGGAGTGGTTGCTCCTTTCACTTACTGTGGATAAAGGTCACCCTCACCCCCCAATAAAACAAAAGTAAGTTCTGAGTGCAGCACTTAAGAGTTGTTTCATTAATGTGATCATTTGAGTGATTCATCCAGCAGTCAAGTTTAAACAAACAAGCCTTACCCTGTCGCCTTTGATACCCATATCTCCCTTGAAGCCGGGGAAGCCGTCTTCTCCCTAGCAGAAGGATAAAGAAAACGATGTTGAAACCATTTGATTGGTATGCATGCAGAGATGATCAAATAAGTCCACACAACTTTCTTAGACGTTTCTTAGCCAGCTGTTTGAATTCCTTTACCTTTTCACCCTTGTGTCCTTTAAGGCCACGCACACCGTCAGCTCCCTGTGATGCAAGAACAGGCAGAAATTACAAACCAGTGGGGAGGATAAAGGACGGCTACACTTTTTTAAAACTTAGAAGTAAATTGTGCAAAAGAGGATACTCTTTAGGATGGATTCATTTTCATTGTTTTGGTGTATAAATTAGCATACAAAGTTCTTTCCTTCTTGACCAATCTTTTCATCTTCCCTGAGAGCAGACTTCAGCCATGTAACAGGGGGACTATTAGCTGAGAGTCGAGTCACTTGTGTGATCCCCCTAGCTCAGTAGCAGCTTTAATGATTGGATCAGTCACACTTTCTTTCCAAGAATTATTTGATGGGAATTCTTTTGTCTCGGTTTCATCAGATACTAATGGCACAGAGGAAGGAGAGGGCCGTGCACCTTGAGCTGTTATCAGCCCCTTTGCCATCTCAGTCTTTCTGACAAACACAGACACAAGCCTATACAAAACATTTTTAAGGGGATTTTTATTTATTTATTTGCAAAATCACACTAGTCTGGTTGGCCAAACACCAAAAAAAAAAAAAAAAAACCAAAACAACAACAACACTCAAATGAGATATTGGGGAAATATTAGCACATTAAATGCAAAGTACAAAAAAAGTACATAAAATTAATTTCTTAGTGGTTGATAATCAACTCACCTTCACGCCTCGAGGCCCAGGATAACCAATAGGTCCTTGAGGGCCAGGAGGGCCCTAGAGAGACAAATATTTAATAAGAGTTTGCAGCACGTAGTTTTTTAACAATCCAAGCATGCACACACACACACACACACACACACACATTTTGCTAATCTTATCTTCGTGAATGCAAACACATTTTATGCAAATGTTTCTGAACAAGGACAACAGGAGGGGAAACGAAAAAGCGAGAAAAGCGTAAATAAAGGAAGGAAGAAATGAAAGCTAGCTCATGGGAAGCAAAGGTAATAAAACTCACCATGTGGCCTTTCTCTCCAGAAGGCCCCTCTTTTCCAGGGTGACCCTGTGAATTATTAAGAGCAATATTATGGCATTTCATTTGAGGATAATTACTACCATAAATACCACAAGGCCCCTTAAACAGAGAAATTAGGTTATTAAAATTGTTGGAGGGACGTATCAAAGTGGAAAACTGCAAAAAAAAAAAAAAAATAGAGCCATTGCAGTCTAATTGCATTTGAGATTTGTATTAAAGAGGCCCTACTAGCTATCACTGAGCTCGAAAAGCACAGACTGTCATTTTCTGAATTTTGCACAAGCAATATAGCAAACAGCATCGTGCATGTAGGACACAAAACTCCACCTCATCAAAAAAAGCGCACATCCACACACATGCATGGATGCTCATCTGAAAGGACTAAGGAAATTGATTGGATTCTCATTAACAAAAGGAGCTGTGCAAACCCTCTGATGGGCTATTAGTGATATGAGGATGGAGAGAGAAACAGATACAAGAGAAGAGAAAACTAAGGGGCAGAAAGGGAGCACTGAGGTTGGGAATATTGTGCTTGCTTTATATGCAACAAAACAGATTTAACAGGAACAGCCTGGCTGTGTAACTCAGGGAGAACCACCCTCAAAAGAAATTATTAAAAGGCTGAGAGATATTTTGTGTCGTGGGGCTCTAATTTATCTCCTTTTTTCTGTTTTGCTTTTTTTTAACATATTTTTCTTGCCCTGTAGTTATTCAAATCTTGGCCCCATCTCTCTTAGGTGCCACCTGGTACCTTCCAAGAAACATCTGCCATTATAGCAGGTGTACTGTCTGTGCAGGGATGGCAGAGGGACTGTTTGCCTATATAAAGTGCGCCTCAGTGTGCGTGTGTTGTTCGTCTGTTGTGATGTGTTTTATCCTGTGAAGCAAAAGGCTTTACAAAATAAAATTAGAGATATGGCTTTAAAAATGTGAGTTCTCACAGCTATGCTACCTATAAAAAACTCTTTATAAACAGACAGAGGGGAGGAAAAAGAGGACATACGGCTCTTTGGAAACGTGGCCTAAAAACTCACCGGTGGGCCATCAGCTCCTGGCATTCCTGGCAAGCCTGGCTTTCCGGTCGGGCCCTGGGTAGATGATAGAAGGTCAGAGTAAACATGACAAGATAACAAGAGCACACGGAGCCATCACAGGATATAGATGTCTATCAGTATAACAACAACGTGAGGTTTAGCTGATATAACACTGACTATTGCTACATAATCCATTCAAATGCTGGCGAGACATATCCCAGAAACCCACACATGACACCAGAACCCAGGGGATCACAAAATCCTGTAGGTGTCATCCTTTGGTGATGATGAGTGTGCGTAAAATTTCATTTATTGTCATTATAATTCATTTTAACCTCAGTGGACAAAAGACAAACAGTAGGATTCTTAGACAAGCAAAGGTAACGGATACATAAAATTAATCATGATGATAATAGGATGCAGATTTCTTTTCTCTTTGTTATGCTCATTAGCTCTAGTCCCAAAAATTATGTACATGGTGTTTTGGGGTTGCAAAGTCTTGCATATGTATTGAATGTGCTGTATTAAATTCGAGCTCTTAAGACAAAGATCTACGATTTAAGTCTACTGTTTCGCTTTATTACACTTAGCAAATATCATGATGGCTTTAATGTCTTTTAAAATCAGGGCACACGCGGTACCTACATTACCAAATCCCAAATGCTCAATAATAAAGTGAGTGTGCTCCATATAAGTTAGCCAATGTAATTTAGCTGAAATGAAATTAAAATGTATCAGGATTCAAATCTGTCTGTACCGTCTACAAGGCAACATTTAGTCCTGCATTGGGGATGAGGAGGCATTTGCATAATTGTGTGATAAGCATTTGGAACTGAATAAGATAGCAACTTGGCTTTCCGATCATGAAAATGAATGCGACCAGCTATTTTATATATTTTTATTTATATATTTTTTACTTTTTGTTTTTAAAGCATCTTAGAGTTTTTTTTAGTGGAGTTACAGGATTTTAGATACACTCAAGAGTCACGTGGTATGTTACCTTCTCTCCTGGAGGTCCAATGGGTCCTTGAGGCCCTGCAAGTCCCTGTGGGGAGGATACAAAAATGATCAGCAAGCTTTCATTTCACACTTCCGAGAAAGAAAGATCTAAATTCACATTACATTTTCATCACTCACCTGGGCTCCTGGGTTGCCTTGCTGTCCGGGAGGTCCTGGCTCTCCTTGGGGTCCCTGAAAAAGAAAAATTTTCTTAGAAATCTCCCCATGTAGAAAAGACTGAATAATTTATTAATTTTCAACCAGGCTGTGTGAATGTGAAACTGATTTGGTGACCAGCATTGTCCAGCAAAGGGGAAAATTTCCTCTGAAAAAATATAAATGAGAAGCAGTAGCACACTTCTGCATGATTACCTCATAACAACACAATAAGCCACAACTTTTGGACTGATGGAGTAGTATCTTTCCACGGCTCGAGGTAAGAGACACACACACACGTACACAGTGCACATTACCGCAACTACTTTCCTAATGAAAGAAACTGCTGAGGCACAAACACAACAACACCTTTCCCAATGAGATAACTGGCAATCAATTATATTTCCTCAGGCCAAGAGTCGGGGAACGCTCCTGGTCTTTCATCTCTACCTCGTTGGATCGTTCCCAACAGAACAAAGGAGCTGCTTCAGTTAGGCATTCTCTCATTACAGCCGGGCGCTGCCTGAAATTGAGCTGGAATGGTACAAGCGGCCGAGGTGGACTGCTCAAATAGACCTAAACACAGGCAGCCTATTCTTCATTATGTCTTAATGTCTGATTGAACTGGTGTGTGTGCTTGTGTGTGTTTGCCCATGAGGGCATATCATGGGCTTTTTGAGGGTGAAATTAAGCAAACGTTGATTGAAATTGAAATTGTGTGTGTTGGTTTATCTGAGAGTTTGCACATATAGGCAATTTAGTTCATTCCAGCTTCACTTACTATGTTTCCCTTGGGTCCAGGGTGGCCATCCATTCCAGTAACACCCTACAGCAGGTGACAAAAGAACATTAAGAACAAAAAATGAAAAGGGAAAGGCAGCAAATCTATAAAAGACTAAAATGGACAGAATCGACTGTGTGAATGAATTTTAAAGTGTGATGTATTTGAATCGCTAACTCCTACAGAGAGATATCAGTTTCAAAAATGTGCAGTGTCCACGTTAAATTAAATCCGCTGGAACAAATTAGATTGAAGCCTCGCTGCACTGTAGACATCTATCAGAGAAGCTGAAGTTAAACTCAATAACATATGCTACTCTTTTGTATATTGTGTCTGAGAGATATTGAGTTTTGTATTTCCCCGTGGTTGTTGTTTGCCCTTCCCTTTTCTCTCGCCGCTTATGAGATGCTAAAAAATTGATTCTGCTCTCTAAACTGTAAATCTATTGCTGGATATGAAAAGTTGAGAAGTTGAAGGAGAGGTGAGAGGGTTGGGTGGGGGGTGGGCACTCACAGGTGGTCCAGGAGGTCCCTGAGGTCCTTTTGGTCCCAGCAAACCCCGAGGCCCCTGTGGTAAAAATGAAGGGAAATGAGATTGAGAGTGATATCACACCTGTGAAAAAGGACTGATGCATTATTAAACACGTTCAGCTAAATCAAGTTTCAAAATTATACTGCTGGAAATAACCTCACTTTCCAAATGTCCTTGAGGATTTTCTACAGAGTGAGATGTGAGAGAAAGCTGAAGCCCGCTCTCCTTTGTTTCTTTCTTTCTTTCTTTCTTTCTTTCTTTCTTTCTTTCTTTCTCTCTCTTTTTTTTACTACTCTTGCATTTCCCTCAGCCATACCCATGAAACAGTGCTCTGATTTTTTTTTCTGTGTGCCATGCCTCACAGCTACAGTTACCCAAGTAGATGGATTGTCCTGACTGTGTGAATTCAAACCAATGTAGCGCACCCTGGTGGATAAAAAAGATCATAACATGCAATATCAAGGGCTTTCTGATGGTTTCTCCTTTTCCTGTCTTTTCCACCCTCCGCAGGGAGTATCCTGCATGGGTGAGGCGGGGTGTGGGAGGCTATTAAAAGAAGCTTGATGTGTTCTGCTTGCTTTTCTCACAGCCAGAGATTCCCCTATACAGATGAGGCCTGATCAACATTCACTTTGCACCACAATAACACTAACAAAATAAAAAATTCCAAGTCTATATGACTATGAATATGTGATATATGATACCAGCCGACAGTATGATTGTTCAGTAACACAATAACATGATAAGAGCAGGCCTGCAGCTCTTATACATTCCCTGAGTGTAAGACTGAATGGTAATATATGTGATCACTCACTGGTTCACCAGGAAGTCCCCTGGGTCCGATCTCTCCATCATCTCCCTGGGAAAGAGACAGAGCAGGTCAGACTGTGGAACAGACAGTGAATTATAATGGAGGAGAAAGTGAGGATGTGCAAGTGTGTGTGTGTGTGTGTAATGTGAAAACACAATGAAAAAGCAGAGGAAGTGGGGGATCAAGTTGCATCAGTTGTGTTTAATGGAGAAGGAGAGGGAAATTGGGAAAAGGTATTTTTGCAAAACGAAAAAACTGAACGTATTATAAGGAACGAAATCGACGAGAAGGAGAAAGTAGGAAGAGGAAGCGGAAGCGCAATTCAAATGATGACAAAACGGTGCGTTTGGGAAGAGTCCTGCAAAGAAGTCATTTGTGCAAGAGCAGAACAAATTCAGATAGTGCGACTTCGTGTGTACAGCACTTGAGGTTGATAAGAAAATGAAGGGGCAGGAGTGAAATTCTTTTCTTTTCTTTTTTTTGTTTTACCCTCTCTCCATCCTCTCCAGGACCACCAGGAGGTCCATGGGGGCCGGGTTCACCCTGTGAAAACAAATATGAACATGTTTAACTGTTGTCCAAATTCCAACAGACACACACCTCTCAGGTTAAAGGTTAAAATGCTTACTCTGTGTCCTTTTTCACCAGGAAGTCCAGCCAGACCATCAAATCCTCTGTCTCCCTTAAAAGCGAAAAAAGAGAACATTTAATGATATAGATCACCACCTCAGCTTAAAAATTAACTTCAAAAAATCTTTTTTATCAAAAGTGGCACATTTAAGTGCATCGTGAATGGAAAAGACGACATACCTTTGGTCCAGTCTGTCCTGGCATGCCTCTGGCACCATCAGCTCCAGAGCGACCCTGTAAAAGCAACAGCACATGTTCTACCTCCAGATCAAGACAGTCACAGAGCATTTATTGCAATCGCAAACAAACACTGTGAAGTGCATAAAAACTATCATGCTTAGTGTTAATATTGCTTCTTTCTCTGCTGCTGAATAGCTTGGTTGACAACTTACTCTTCTACCAGACTTTCCAGGAGGTCCAGGGGTTCCCAAAGGTCCACGTGGTCCCTAAAACAAAGGTGCTGTAAATCACTGAGCCATCTTTTTCATTTCCAATCTATCCACCTAAATTAGGCTTTTCAGCTGATTTGTTAGTAACGGAATATTACAAAGGCTCAGCATTAGTGAACACATTTCCAGAACTGGCTTGCTTAGACTGATATGATCAGAAACAGATCCTGAAAACAGAATGTAGCATGGTGATTTCTAGTACCTGAGGTCCTGCCTCTCCAGACTCCCCCTTCAGTCCTGGTACACCAGGAGGACCCTTAAAAAGAAAAATACTGACTAAAAATTCATATAACAATTGAGCAAGACCATCCTGTGTGCCACAGAATCTGCAGATCAGAGTATTTGTGCTTCAGTGTTTTTGCTGGGAAGTGATTTGCCATACATACCAGCGGTCCAGGTCTGCCAGTCAAACCCATTGGCCCTGTAGGACCGCGCATAGCCAGCTGACCAAAGAAAGGAGAAATAACATAAAAATGAAATCAAATGAAACATATGGGAAAGAAGGAAAGAGGACAATTTAGCTCATGTGTGAATAAAACTGCAGCAGATTTAGCAATTTATATTTGTCTCTGCTGTACACTGTGTCTGTACTTGTGCTCTGCATGTTAATCTTAAACTTAATGCACAAAATGCAGCATCTATTAATAATAAATGAGGAAGAACATTGTAGGAAATGTGCCGCAAATACAGCAAAAGTCACGTGATAAGCAGTAACAAAATGTTAAAAACGAAACAAAAATAAAAAAAATATGACATTTGAGGAAAAGTGAGGGAAAAAGTTAAAAGTATAGAATGAAATCATCTGAAATAAGATATTTTCCACATGAGAATCTTGTAGTTTGCAGAGTTTAGTAACAAAGAGCAGTAAAAAATAGCATAAATGTGCAGGCGTAAACTGTTACCCTAGCCTGCTGCATGATGGCTTGCATCTGGGCCTCCTGTGCTGATACAGCAGGTCCCTTCTGCCCAGAGTCACCTCCGGCGCTGAGTCTGAACTATGGAAGGAATGATAGCTTGGTGAGACTTCAGTCCCATAAAAAGGAATACACAAGAAACAAAAAAATGAGAGCCAAGAGAAGCATGTGGAAGGACTAAAGTGTTGGCCTGTGGCAAAATGAATCTTTTAAGTTTATACAGCCACATACTGTTACCAACAATAGCTCTAATATTTCTTTAATACAGTCTGTCCATTTAAGAAAAACAACAACAAAAAAAACAACAACAACTATGCTACAGCCTCCAGCTGTCAAATCAGCTCCATCCATGGCTGCTTGCAGGCCATAATGTTCACATTCGACTGCCATCTGGTGGTGATAAGCCAGCATTACACCCTAACATGAATATTCATGCCTATGGTGCAACTCTTGACTTTGTTTGGGCCAGACATCTTGGTTTGGATTACACGGCACAGTTCTCAGGAGACTGACTGTCAGTTGAGCTGCAGATGCAGAGGCAACACAGCAGTGAAATGCTGTGCAGGATTTCAAAGTCACAGAGAGGGTTGTTGCCACGAAGCAAAATACAAACCGTTGATCTAGAACATCAGGGATGAGTCAAATGTACTGCAGCTGAATAAAAACAATATTTTTTTCATATTTTCCCGCAGTTTTTCTTCGTCCACTTGATTCTATCTCTGCCATGCAAACGAGATGTTCTGATGTATCAAGAAATGGCAAAAAAAAAAAAAAAAAGCCAGACGTCCACAGACGACAAAGACAAGCTGCATCACAAGTGTCTAGATTTGCCACCTAACCCTGCAGTGCTGCTCATGTTGACTCCATCATTTCAAGACAGAACGTCTTGAAATGATGAGAAGGCGTGTTTCTCATTAGACTTGGAGCTCAAGGATCGCCGGCTTTCTGCCAGCGGATACACCAGAACACCTTGTCCAGACAGAGCTTGCCACATGGCTCCGCCAGACAGTTTTTGAGGAATCCTGAAGCCACAACTCTGTATCTGCACAACTAATCAGTTACAACCACAGCAGCAGCATTTTCCCAGCACCTAATAAAGAAAGCGGAGGAGGTAGACATCACAGGAAGCTATTAGGATGTCTGAGCAACTGTTGCGGTCAAGTCTGACATAGAAAAAAAAAGATGCTCGGTAGCATTAACTTTGCTAACTTGGCTAGGATTTGTGTTTGTGAACTTAAAGCAGCTGACATTACAGCTGTTCTTTAAGAATTTCACTCAACATGTTGAAGCACATATTTATGCAACAAAACACTCATAAGGGTTAGGCTCATCATAAATGGCTTGATGGGAAACCCCCTTTATTCCACTTCATTGTGTAAGTTATCGATAAAACACCGTGTCAATAATCACAGTTAAAGGAGGTTAAACAAGGATTAAAGCACAAAGTTAGCATTTCTGACTTTGGAAGAAGAAGAATTGCATTTTACTTACAGGCAGCATCAGGACAGTTCCAGGAGGTCCTGGCAGGCCATCAGCACCAGGAAGACCAGGACGACCTGGAAGACCCTTAGATGGGAAATTACAAACACAAGTGAGTGTTTTATCATTTGTATTTGTCAACCTCTGGTGATGTTTAGGACATTAAAAAAAAACAAAAAAACTTACCCTCTCTCCAGGATCTCCAGGACTGCCTGGTGGGCCAGAAGCACCTGGGGGTCCAGGGAGACCCTATTTTAAACAGAAGACCTCATTTAACTTCTATATATACACACAATACAACACAAAGGTTTTGCCTTCATCTTGCAAAATGGTCACATACAGCAGAACGGAATGTGCATGTGGCAATATTTTATAAGAGAGGCTGCGAAGCTGTAAATCTTTTGTGGGGTATTCTTATTTGTTTATATTGTAGTGCAACGCTTCAGTGGCTGGACTCCATCTGCAGGGTGTCAAAGCAAATCTGTATTAAAGGAATCTTCCTAAATAAATGATGACGTTCCTTCGACATCTAATCAAGTCCAAAAACCGCTTTGGGGGAACTACTTGGGCCACTCCTTTTTGCATCGGGAGCCAGCAAAGCATTAAAACTTGAATTTTCTGGTAGTGCAGACAAACAATGAATGCGTGAAAGGAAGCTCTATTGGCTTTTCTTTACCAAGCCGCTGCCAAGAAAAACGGCAGCGATTACGATGCGAGGGGGGAAAAAAAGGAAAACACAGGAAGTTAAGAGACAGGAAGATCGACTTACTGTTGGCCCTTCAGGCCCAGCCGGACCTTCCACTAACATTCCCTGAAACACACAAGCACAAATCATTAGGCCTCATTCATAAGCACGTGGCTGCAAACAACACTGTCACACTTGAGTACAATACACAGGAAAACGTTCACTTGTAAACTTGTCCCTTCATCATGTTCCCATCTTTGCTGACTCATGTGCATGCATGCCTGTCACTGCAGCTGTGTTTGCAGTCGATCCACAGAGAACGAGAGAGTGGCTGCAAACAACAGGCAAAGCCATCCTGAGGTGCTTCCCCTACCCGGACAAGTTAAGGGAAGGGCTAATCAGATCAGTGGGGATGTTAAACTTATTCACACATGCAAACTGAAACATAAAGCCAGTTTAGCCATGTCTATGAACATTTTGGAATTAGTTCAGTCTAAGTGTAGGGTTAGTGTTTGAGTTAGGTTTAGGCCTGATCAGTAACACTGCACAGGCAATAATAGCAGTTCATCTCATTTCAATGTCTCAATGACTCAAGGATCTGACTTAACAGATGCATCAGTGCAGCTCTACAGCTACATAAACACTGCCTTGTTTGCTCTTGTGGTAGCAATTTGGCTTTTTGTTTTATGAGGTTAAAATTCTGCCCACTCTCCAAAGTTCAAGCTGCCTTCAGAGCATTTTTATTTTAAACACTTCCTTCAGACTTGTTTTTTTTTCTTCAATCCCTGCAGTTATTCCTGTGTTACCTGCATTGTGGCTGCTGATTGAGGGGCTGGGTCTGTACATGTATTTATTTTTCATTGAAGTTAGCACTTCATAATATAGCCCACACTTATCTTGTAGCATAATTTCTGTCAAAATTCCTGCAAAAATATCCAGACGTTGTGCCACTTAAAATTACTTACTGACCAAATAAATGTATTTACAGAACCGTCTTTCCTGTAAAAATCTGACTTGTTATCTCCTTATTTTAGTGTACCTATCATTAAGTATTTGTAGGTAAATCTTATTGCATACTATTTAAAAATAAATACATAGAAAGTCCACTCAGTTACAGGGGAATTACACCCTCAGTCAAGGGCTGTATTATAACATGTTGCCCTTTTTTAATTTTTTAGCTTTCTTAGTTTTCTACCTCACAGCTTTTTGCATGTTGCAAAGGGACAAACACACACTGGGGGGTTGCGTATGTGTGTTCCAGCATGCTTATACATGTGCATATACAAAAGGTCATTAAGGAAGTGGACTCAAAAAACATGAACTCCTTCTGTAAACACTGAAGGCACTCAGTCACAGAGGCATGCATGCCTGGTGGAGCTCCATGACTTCTGTTTGAAGTAAAACAGCTGGTGCTGTATTAGATACATGCAAACCTTTTGTGGCATATATATCCATATAGGAAGACATTTTCACAGTGTTACCTGTATATATATATGAGTGTCTGTTTTAGGTTTTTTTAATTGAACAATTCCATTCATACTTCCTATTGTTCTTCCTGGTGTTACTTCCCTTGTGATTACATGCTACCTACACCATGTTTAGAGCTTATTAACAATTGCCGCATGGCTCTACAACAAATGTTTATGCTTTAGCCCCGATGAACAGCCAGGAGCAAGGCCTCGTCCGAGGATGCTAAGAGAAAACTGTGGTGAGTGTGTGTGGCTTATGGAGCCTTATTCAGGAAGTAAGGGATAGTTTGTGTTTAGATGTGGATTACACATATGTACTCCCCATGAGCCCAAACGGAGCCTTCGTCTGCTGCTCGTGTATGTTGTTCAAACAGTCATACTCACAGGCTCAATAACAGCAGGCTCTCCCTTCTGTCCTTTCTCGCCATGAGCTCCGTAACCCTACACAGCACAGACACAAAAACAAAGTCAGCCCACCCTCACTTATCTTCATCACCTTTATGATTTATTTTTATTCTGCAGTGTATCCTGTTTAATTTCACCTGCCCATAATCCTGAGTGTTAGCAGGCAGCCCTATGTTAGGCAGCTCTGTGCCGTAATCGTAGGTTTCATCTAGCTCTCCGTCATAGTTTTTGAGGTCCTCCTGATTGAACCCTTCCAGATCTGTGTAATCATCATAGCCATCCACACCCAGGCCAGTGCCGGTGGCGATGGACCCTCGGTTTCCGGTGCCTGCGCTGGCTGAGCCGCCTCCCACTGACACGGAACTTCCTCCACCCCCGAGGGTGATGGTAGAACTGCTGCTGCTGCTACCACCACCTCCACCACTGACGTGCACAGTAGTGCTACTGCTGCTGCTGCTGCCTCCACCTCCAATGTTCAGAGTACTGCTGCTGCTGCTACCACCTCCACCACTGACGTGCACAGTAGTGCTACTGCTGCTGCTGCTGCCTCCACCTCCAATGTTCAGAGTACTGCTGCTGCTGCTGCCTCCACCACTGATGTGCACAGTAGTGCCACTGCTACCTCCTCCACCGCCAATGTTTATTGTACTGCTGCTGCTGCCATCTCCATCAATGGTGTGGGTCCTGTCAAAGTCATATCCGTCATATCCGTAGGATCCGTAGTCATCGTAGGAGGCTCCTGCCTGTTGGAACAATTAACAGGACAGAATAATTGAGGATAACTGGCAATGTGGCCTTTTTGAATACCATTCCATCCATAAACATGATAGCTCGAAAAGTTTTGAATGAATTCTGATCAAATTTTGTAGGGGTGTAGAGTGGGGTGGTGTTAACAATCCATTAACATTGGGCCTACATCCACCAACATTTTCAAGATAAACTTATTGATTTGACAATCTAATTATAATTGACTTACCATTGTGGCGTGTTAATGTATAAAAGTATCGGATAGAGATTTAAAATATCATGACAAATTTGACCTCTGACCTATCCTTCAAGGTCAATAGATTTAATGCTGATAATAATGCTACATAGAGCTATTTAAAACCATGTTTCTTACTGCTATTGTTTACACTGACAACATATGGGCATTGGAATGACATATGGGGATGACATAAATATCACTTTACTTTGAATCTCAAATCAAGGTCAAATAAGGTCAAACTTTCATGAAACGTCTTTTATCTTTAAAACTATGCTTTAAATTCTACTGCCTTCATTTGTATTGGCAGCATGTAGGAAATGATACTGGTACATGGAGATTCTAAACATCACACTATAGTTTGCATCCAATCTATGCTTCATTTTTACTTTTCTTTGTTTTTAATCACTGTTGCATATGTACATTTTCTCAGACCCTATAGACCCTTACTAGGCACCTGTGGCACTTTTACATTAACTTTTTTGTTTATTTATTGTAGACTTTACTATCAATCTAGTCACATTTGACCTCTGACCTTATTTTTACATTCCACATCTGCTTTTCTTTCAAGAAGGCCCCAAAATGTTTTATGTCAACTGAATGAGAATGAGCCGCCTAGTTAGTTAGAAATAAACTGTAATATAATATTAATAAGCCCAATTTATATTCATGTCCCGTTATTCACAAATCAGTAGTTATTATCTATGACCTATTCCTACATAATGTTTGTGTATTCTGTCACCCTACCTTTGTCTGATTTTGCCTGCGCTACAAACTTCTTAAAGTTTGTTTAAAAGAACAAAGAAAATAAAATGAATATATACAAAGTACAATACCATTCATAAAGGTGTACAGTAATACTGACAACAATTAACTCCCATGATTAATGTCCACCTACTGATGTTTTGTTGCTGGAGATTGTGACTGTAGTCCTTTCACCAGTGGTGATGACCTTCGTTCCAGTCCCGGCATCCAAATCAACCCTTCCCCCTGCTCCCAGGTCCAGCTCGCCCCCAGTGCCGATGCCGGTGATGGTGACACTTCGAGAGGTATCAACGCCACCAGGTGCAGGCGTGGATTCATAGTAGTCGTCATAGCCCTCATAGGTGTCGTACGTGACCCCCAATGCGTAATCATCTTCTCCTCCTCCAGTGGCAGTACTTGAAGAGCTGCTGGATGAGCTAGAGGATGAGCCGGTGGAGATGGAGGTCCAGTCGGTGCCAGTAGAACTGCCTTTCAAAATCTCACCCCCTGTGATCACACTGTCCCCTTCTGTCTCCTGTAAAGATATTTGGAGGGGGACGTTGGCATTGGATGCTTTACTGTAGTAACATAGAAACAATACAGTTATGTATAAGATGCGGGCATTTAGAGCAAACATGAAATGGTACCTCTTTTGTGGTTGTCTCAGAATCAAGAGTTAAGTCATAAGGCCTTTCCAAATCATCGTAGTAAGGGTATTCATAATAGTAGCTGTCCTCCTCTTTCTTCTAAAGGGAGAAAAACATTCCACCAGCATTAAGAGAGTGTATGACTGAGAGAGAAAGACTGGCAATCAATTATTAGCAACACGATTTTTAAATATGTTGCACTGCGCTATTGCCTCTGGCTGGCTGATGTTTGTACAACCGGTCGACCATCGATCAGAAGCACACAGGAGTTCCTCCTCCTTGTGGAAAGCTCACACTGTATCTCCCTGTTGTAAACTGCTATGACTGAATGACAAATTGCTCTTACATAGTTTTCCTAATGACTCCAGCACCTATCTTTAGAAAAAAGGGAAACAGAGGGGCAAGATTTTGTGTAACAAACAGGGCCCTGGGCAAATCAAAAAGTCAAAAGGAAGAGCTTCCTGTTCATCCTGTAACACTTCTTTGACATCATTAGCACACACTGAGTATATTGGTATTCAGTGGGAAAAATGACACAGTGCATGAATGCAAGCTTATGCAGGCACCACGTCATTCCTAAACATGATTAAGTAAATGCATAGACTGATAACTTGGTTCTTCCCAGTCAGCACTTTTCCTCTGGCACATTGCAGGTCTCTTGCACAATGCCAAGAGGCTCTTTTCAGCACAGGATCCAACAAACATCTGATTTGAGTATTAGAGACAATTATGGTTTAAGAGAAATCATTTCCATGAGTAAGACCAGCAAGAAAATACTAAGTGGTCCTTTTATTGGATTCTATAATGTGTAGTTTCATTCTGTATGTAAAGAATCTACAAAAACTGCTTCTAGTAAGCGGTAGCCTACAAAGCTGCACTTACACTTATGCACTGGTTAACAAGTAAAAAAAAAAACTTGGAAGAAACTTGTGATTTTTTTTTTTTTTTGTCATTTATGTATAATTAGGTGCATAGGTTTTTGTACACTAACATCTTCACGGGAAACACAGCGTTTGTTGACATCCAGCAGTTCTAGACTTTCGCACATTTTGATTACTGGCTTTAAAATACATTGTGGGATTGTACAGAGGCAAAATTACAAAAACCACACCATTGTTAACTCTGGCCCTGCATTACATTTCTTTCTTTCTCTGTCAGGGCGAGCATTTTCTCTTCTAACACTGCTTCTTTAAGCTGTGGGGTTCCACAAGGTTCAGTACTGGGTACATTACAATTATTTTAACAGTTTTTTTTCTACATCCTTTCTTTTGCTATCACAATTCAAGCACCATTCAAGCTTTTTCTATGACGATGACGCTCACCTATATATGTCTTTTAAGCCTCACCAGCTGTGCAGGCTGCTCACCTTAGTCCATGGTTTAACCAAGGTTATTGATTGACTCTTTAATAATTACCTTATTTTAAATGTCAACAAGACTAAGAAATGATTATATCTCCTTGTGATTTATATTCTCAAATCAGTCGGGCTCTTACTTCATTTTGTTCAAATCAGTCAGTGCTACAAACCTTGGTGTAATATTTGAATCCTCTCTAGGTTTCAACTCACATGTAAAATTCATGTCTTGTTCCTGCTATTCTCATTTAAGGAACATTTCTAAATTGCAACTTATGGTCTCTTTTGGAACTGGAGAAAATTATTCATGCATTTTTTTCATCGTCCTTAGATTATTGTAATGCTTTGCTTACTGGCTTAGATAAATGATCTCTTTCATGTCTTCAAGCAATAAAGAATGCTGCGGCCAGATTATTAACGGGTTCCCACAATCGAGCTCGCATCACTCCCATTTTATATTCTTTACACTGGCTTCCAGTAGGTTTTAGAATTTGTTTTAAAATTCTTGTTTTCACATACTGAGCTCTAAACAGACTGTTTATCCCGGCTCCTTACAAAGCACACTGCTGCTCATAGGCTTGGATCACAGGATCAGAATCTGCTGGTTGTTCTGCATATGAGGCTGAAGACTGGGAAGCCGATTCTGTGTACACTTTAAAAACCAGCTAAATACCTTTTTGTTTAACCAGGCTTTTTTTAATACTTTTACTGATTTGAATTAATTCTGTATCTTCCAATGAATCACGAAAAAATAATTTAGAGGAGTGCCAGAATAAAACATGGAGCCAGAGATGATTTGAAAAGCAGAAAAGTAATGTTACTCACAGCGTTGTCTGTGCCGGGGTCCTGGTTCTGTGGCTGGTCAGGGGATGGCACTTCACAATCAGGGCTGTAGTGCTCACAGTAGTCATAGGCAGCACGATGGTCTGCTACAATCATTAGCTGCTGGATGTCTCCCTGGAAACCCAAACATACATGCATGCTAATAAGTAAACAAATGAAAATGACAGAAGCAAAGCCTGACACTGTGTGACCTGTGAGGTGAAAAAGGGAAAGCATCTACATCTGCAAATGTGACATTGCTGCAGAACAGGCAGTCAAGAAACTAGGTCAAGCCAGGGGAATCTCAGGGTGACTAAATGATGAAGAACGTTGTCAAGGGTCCAAGAATGCCATTTTACATCAGAGTTAAGAGTGTCAGGCGAACAGAGTTACAGCAACACAATAAACAACATATAAGCCTGACCTCAGTCTGCGTGCATCGTAAGTGATTTTACCTTCAAACCGACTGTGTAAGACATGTGCATGAGCAGACCTGCAGCTAGGACTAGATCAGAAGAGATAAGAGCTCTATGTATATCTATGTATACACTGAGTGGACATGCAGTTGTGGAACAGAAGAAGAGGAAGAGAGATTTAAGACAGAGAGAAGTTAAAAAAGAGACAGAACAGAGAAGGCTGCTAGAAAATTACTGAGAGAGAACAAGGGAGAGAAAGGCTCAGAAGGATCCCCAGGCTACATAGGGAGCTGGGTGTGTTTCCCACATGTTTCTGAAAAGAATTCATATGGCACCGAAACCTTGTATTGCATTTATCCAAACATGTCCTGATCGCAATTCCAAATTCAGTGATGTCATTCCACATCAATCAAACACGATGTCAGCGTAGCTGAAACAAATATATTTCCAGGAGGCAGGAGGATCGTGAAGCGACGCAGCTATGGGAACGGACCGCCACGGAGGGTGAAGTGTTTTTAATTATGTTCAATTGCCAAAAGTTAAAAAAGAAAAAACCCTCAACATGTCTTTCCAGCTGAAATGAGCTTTCTTTACTGACATGCATAAATGGATTGCATTTGTGGTCTAACCAGTGAGAGTTCAATGAAGTGCACCAATCCCACTGCTTTGCTCGAACATACCACTCAGTACCCCTTGCCTCAGATCCTTTAATAACCCTTGCAAAACACTTCACTAGAAGTTGTTTCCTGCTCCATCCTTGGCTTATGTTATAGCTGGACTTTATAGTGGATGCAGGGAAATCAGTCTTTTCCTCCAAAACAGAAGGACTAGAGGAGCCATTACACAGCACTCCCAGCTATGGACTTTGAAGCTTTCAAATGGCCACCTCTGAAGCCACAATCTACAGGAGGGTAGACTTGGTATCACTGTAGCGCAATGCCCCCTCTTATTTCAGCGGAGCAGTGTGCCGCAGCTGCGCTGACAGGGGACGGTGGGAATTCAGTGTTTGAAATGAGGTCACACTCAATAAGAATAAACCCACTCTACAGCAAAATAGCCCCCTCCGTTTGGAGCATTGCACCGCTTTCCTATTCACATGCCATTCTTGCACTTCTCTGTTTTCTTTTTTTCCCCCTCCATCTCCCACAGCAGCCAAAGGAATGTCAGGGTACATTATGGCCACAAGTGGTATTGCATGAACCTAAGTTTTCCAAGATGAGACTATTAATCATACACCAAAGCTTTAATTAGCACATCCTCGCAGCACGTAGAGCACCGTGGCAGAATGCGCTTAATGATCTGTGACATGTACACAGAAAGAAGAAAGAAAGAGGTGTGTGCTTGCCTAGGTAGAAAAGTATACTGTTGCACAGGCCCTGCTGGGGATAGAAGTAAAAAAAATCCGACCCCTTCCTGACTGGCAAAGGCTGTCATCCATCAACCTACACTAGAGTTTATAATGAGGCTCTTACTATGACTTCAGCTGTTTTATGAGTTGCATATCTGTATAAGAACTCCTTTAACTTGTAGCCCCAATTGCCATATGATAATAGTAAGTCCACCACTTTCTTGTGTGTTTTGTTTTCTACACCGACATTGAAAGCTGCACACCTTCACAGTAAAACTACTGTCGAAGTCTCGAGGCGGCATGGCAACCACTAAAGCTGGTTCTGATTTCCTGTCTTTGAGCCTCTTTTCACCACAAGTCACTCCACGGATTCTGAAGCCAAATGTTACATAAGCTACTATTTTACAGTTAGAGGGGGGAGTTAAATGTTCCCTATACTATACCGCAGACGTATGCTGATGCTTAAATTTCTCATTTTGAATTCTGGCCCTGAATGCCCAGCTTAGTCCAGCAACCCATTAGAGCATGAGGAATTTACTCCATTAGTGCAAATGGGTTGGGCTGTGTCGCCATAATTTTGACGAGGGGAAATGGCAGCGCAACTGCAGAGTCAGACATTCAGCGTGTAATAAGGCTGATTGGTTAACAGGAAATTATAGATTATTCTTCACCTCACGAGTCACATCACAAGGAGCCGATATGTGACCCCGAGAAATGAGGTGATTGATATCCGAGACAAAGGGTTAAAAAAAACAACCAAAAAACCCTGGTATTATAGCATAACACCTAAATGCTGGGTGAAACCATAGAACACATGCAATCAGCTCTCCTGTTAGAGGAGGGACAGTGATATTTTTTCACTCTGGAGCATCATGTGGCACATCAGAGCAGTGCTTAAGGCAGAGTTCTCAGACAATAACAGGGCTGCAGTTGTCAGCATCTCCCCAGACTCCGCTGAAATACGACTCTGCTCCTCGCCAGTGCTCGCTTGATGTCGAGCTCTGGTGTTAAAGCCATCGCCTGTGGCTGTGAGCGACAGCCAGCCTCACTTGGACACGATTCACGCTGAAAGACACCTGCACGCACATAACATGTTAAGCCAGCAGAGCGCAAGGCCACAGCTCGCGGCAAGAATGTGGAATGGGAGCAAATCCGTACAGATCAATGCCACTGAAAAATGCATCTTTTCAGCGTTTTCCTAAATAAAATATCACACAGTCTTTTAAGCTTTTATTCCCCAGCTCACCATATTTTCTTTTTTTCTTTTTTCCCGAAACACAACACTGCTAGATTTTTCTGCTTATGTCCAGATGGGGGCAGGAGAGTGCTCTGGTGAGCAGTCTCCATTTGTATCTGACCCACAATCATGCAGGGTGGACCAAGTTCATTGTGTTCCGTCTTCTGAATTACAAAATGCGATGGATAGGACGAAAAGCAATATTGGTGACATTTCAAAATCATCACATCGCATAATGAACAGGAGTAAACGTGGCTACATTTGGGGGTTAAAAGTGGACAGTTACCAATGCACACATATTCTTCTTCCGTCTTTTTCATTGTTTTTACTTGCACACACAGACACATACTTAAAGCATTAGGTGAGCATAGACCAACAAAGGTACATTTTGATTAGAGGAAGGTCCTAAGGCAACTCCCCCCGCCCTGCTGGTGGAGGGGCAGGCGCTGTGTCCCATGAAATCTGCACCTTCTCGAGCTTAGAGCAGCGTACCACGAAATACACAGCACAAACCAACGCTCATTATGTTCACATATCCACGGGGACATCTGATAATGGTTCTTTTTACCTTCTAAACCTCACAGGAGACAAAGGCAGCAGTCAAAAGAAGAAAAACTCTAGGTGAGTTTTCATCATTTTTACGATCAGATGTCAGCATAGGAAAATGAGTAGGTGGCCCCCAAAGAGCAGAATGTAACTCTTGGAGGTCTTGCTGCAGTTTAAGGAGTGCTACTTTCCCAACATATTTACACAGTCACCCCCGAGCTCCGAGCCAAGCGTTGGTGTCACTGCCAGCCCACACCGGCGCACTCACATGCAGTCCCAGCATCTGGGCATTGTCCAACCTGACCACAAAAACCAAACAACAAGCTGCAGAGGTCAGCTCGCTGCGCTGGGGAAATAAATCAGAAAGGACACATGCATAGATAGTCACATAACCACGCACATGTAGGTATAGAAATATATGTGTAGACACACACACGTGCAGAAAACTAAAGCAAAATGCATAAATGTAAACCGTTGTCAGACATCAACTGAATTTTCATCCACTTTCCCCTCCAGACTCTGGTCCAATCTCAGTCCTCAGAGCTGCTGCCAACAGCAACATGTCTGTCTGCCGGCCCCACTTATCCACAACACAGCCCCCTACAGTAACCATTCCCCCACCTCATTGTCGCTGCCCAGTTTTTTGATTCCCTCTGGATGTCCCGTGCCACTCTAACCCTTAGTTTCCCAGCCCCTGCGACACTCACTGCACATAAGACTTTAATCCCACATCTCTATGGACTGCGGGAAGGCATATTCCCATTTCCTGTTCTTTTGGGATAGCTGAAACCGCTTCACTCACCTAGGAGGGCGTTTGGCTCGGGCATTTGCTGAAATCTACATTAAAAAGTGCTGAGGGCACACTTCACGGTTTGCTGACACAGTAAAGGAATAACACAGAGAAAAAAAAGGGAGTGAAATATCAACTTTTGACATGAGTTAAGGAAAATCTTAATTATCCGTGGAAATTCCATCTATCCCAAGGCTAGTGATGTCTGGCCTAGAATGTACAGAGTAGTGTGCTTTTTCAGTGAAGCAGGATGTATACCTTGGACAAGATAATGCAAAGAAGCACGTGAAGACACAAGTATGTGGAGCAAGTGACTACTAGGATCCAGGTCCATATACTTGGGGTTTAAAGTTATATCACTAACCACAACCCTTTTCCACAGTACGGTTAAATGCAGTTAAATGTACCTGGCAAAGACAGCTGTGGCTTAAGGAGTACAGTTGTCTACTAATTAGAAGGTTGGTGGTTCAATCCACAGTTGCCATCACAGTGTAATGTTAGGTATATAAGTACTTGTGTGATTGGGTGAATTAAACTTTCAGTAAGGACTTTCAGCATCATACACTGAGTTCTTTATTAGCTAAAGCTTTCTGCTGGAACTGTTTTGAAGTGCTGATTAAACTTTATCATATATTTAGGGGCTGGGTTTTGTGCATTGCATTTCATTGGAGTTTGCATGATATATGTGCCCTCTCCATTTATGCCCACCCCTCACCCAAACTGGTTGCATCTGCTGCAACCAGTTTGGGAAATCTATAGCCTGGTTCCAAGACTATAGGTTTAAAACCTGGGAAAGTTTAAACAAAAAGAGGTATTGCTGGAGGTTTCTTCCATTTAAAAGGGAGTTTCTCCTTCCCACTGTCACCAAGTGTGTGCTCATAGGGGGTCATCTGATTGTTGGGGATTTCTCTGTATTATTCCAGGGTCTTTACTTACAATATAAAGTACCTTGCAGTGACTTTTGGTGTGATTTGGCGCTATATAAATAAAATTTAATCGAATTGAATTGAAATGCCATTAGAAAGATGTAAATGTAAAAAAAAGACTAACAGCGCCAATAGCTTCTGACTTGTAAATGATCATGATGATCAGTCAGCATCTCATAGAAATAGTTTCAATATAAACTGAACATCATGGCCTCTTTGGATTAAGGATTTATACTCTGGCAGAATGCATTTGAATTCAGAAAGCAGAGTGTAAGATGAGTGAATTGGATTTAGGAATGTAGTTACAGAACTTTCTCTGAGCTATATGTTGATCAGCCATGTTTGTGGCCTTCTCAGTGTCTGCGCTCAAGGGCTAATTTGCCATCACACTTCTGAACAGGGGATTTGAGGGCTCCCTACATTGCAATTCAGGGTTATTTGAGACCTTGAGATAATTTGAGATCATCTATCCAGAAACACTGGTCCCTGGATCACATGGTGAAACACGTCGTACAATCCTTCATTTGGAGTTCTGCAGAGCAAAGACAGCCCGGGGCGAAACTCTGCATTAAATTCTGACTGTGTTACAGTCAACCTAACAGAAAAAATGACCCAGCACACACTATACTAGTGAATTATATTTAGTAGGGGGGAAAATGCACACACATACACACACACACACACACATACACACACAAGATTGAGGCTACTTTTTTTTTTAAGTTTCTATAACATTGGTAAATTAGGAAGTCCTGTATAATATATGAGCAGTGTAAATGAGAGACACACTTTTGTAATGCTTTGTTTAATTACTATGTGTACCACTTTTATTGTCCACTTGAAGCCGGATCTCCTTTTTCCCCCCCTTTCTTTTCTTTGTGGAAGAACCTAAATTTCCACTTATAATTTTTTTATACAAAGCAGTCATGGAGACCCAAGCAGGGCATCAAATTTCTTGGCCTCCTCTAATGGGGCAAAAGAAGAGAGGCCATTATCCACGCATTAGAAAAACTGAACAAACTGCTACTGCTTTCTGACACCCAATGGAAATCTGAGGTCAAGTACATTTTTAACAGTAGAGCCACAGACTGAAATGCTTTTACTAAAGCTACTGAAACTATTAACTGAGAAAAAAATAATAACACAGGAGCCAAGCCAAGGTCTGGCAAAGTCACTCAAACCGACCGATGAAAACTGAGTGACAAAGGGTTCAAAGTGTGTTGGGAGATTGGAAAGTCTGCTGCAAATATCACTCATTCTGTCAAATCTTTACCTTAGATGACTGAAACATGTGAACAATAAAGATATCGGCGGGAAAAAATGAAGGAAAGTCCTGAGGTGAAGATGGGAAAACAGGATGTGTAAAAACCCATCAGGCCATGACAATATTAAAGCTCATTATGAGCATCAAGCTCATGTGTTGCATGTTTTTTATTAGTTTTTCCTGGCTCTATCTGCTCTACAGGGGCCCCGCAACTTGCTTCTTTCCACTCGGACTGAAGGCTTCCAGACCCATTCCCCTGCTCCCTTAGTCTTACCCTATTACTTTTAACCCTCCCTATTCATTTCATCATTAATCCTTTATTTCTGTATATCTAAAGCGTAATCATCTTTTGTTTTGTTACCTATCCTACCAAACTTATCACTCACCCTCCCATTCGCTCCTGGGACAGCCTATCAGCGGATACCAAGGAAACCTCTGGATGATGTCATGTGGTGCGGCTCCTGTTCCAAGACTGACATCAGCTGGGGAGAGAACTCCTCATTCTTTCCAGCGAATGACCCAACATTTTTGGCTCCTGTACCCACACCTCCTGTTCTGACCTCCCCCCTCTCCTCCAGCCCTTCTCATTTCAGAACATTATTTTGTTTTCTTTACACTCAAAACTTCCCTCTGATGTCTTCCCCTATAACTGTCGAACAGGCCGAATATATCTTTCTGTGATAAAGACTCCACCATATCATTGTCCACATTCATGCATGCTGCTGTCTGTGCTTTTGGCCAGACAAGAAGTGCTGTGTTTGCACATCTCCACCTCAGTTGCTTCAATTCAACCGCTTTCCCCTGTGGATTACCTCTGAGTGGGGCCAAGTGGTTCATCTGTCCCACTTAGGTTACCTCAGACCAACCACAGGCCGCCATTTCACTGAATGCTACTTACAACTAAGGGATGGGTATTAAATTATCTCTGATAGTTCTTGGCAAACTCAGTTGGAAACAACATTGAACAAGGAAATCAGGGGTACATTTAGAATCTGGAGTCTTTCATGCAGACTTTTTTTGTACTTTACAGAGATAAAGAGACACTAGAAAAACATCCAAACAGAGAAACAATATTATCTAATCTGTGCCCACAGGTATATCTGTCAGAGAAGTACCCTTTAAGGTGATTTAGCTACTTTTTATATTGCATTTTTGTTATGTTAATTTGATAGTTTTCAAAACAGCTTAATCTAATGTTGGTTGATGACACGCTTGTTCTCTTAGAATGACCAGTCTACCACTTTTGTGTAGATTTTGCAAAGACCAGCAGGGGTCAGCATTCCAGGTTGCATTCCCAAACATAAAAGGGCACCTTGCTTTAACTGTTGTGTGAATATTTTCCAGAGCTAAACATATAACAGAAAATAAGTGAAGTTTTAATCGAAATTAACAAATATGGGGAAGAGAATGTAAAGGTATGAGAGTAAACCAGTTTCTAAAAGACCTCATGTTAGCTAGCTATGTCAGCCAAGCTAAATGCTACACAGGCTACGCTCTCATTTGCTGTTTCAGGGAGTTTGTTCATTGAATCAAAGAACTGTTAATCCTAATGAGAAGACCATAGCTGTGGAAAGCACTCTTAAGTAGATTTAAACCACAGAAGGATGATCTCAGGGGTGACACCGGTCAGCGTAAACAATAATTCAACAATCAAAGCGATCTTTGACTTGGTTTCAAATTAATGGATAAAATGAGTATAGTCATTTTTATTACATTCATTTTACATTTAATCTGCTTCAAACACACATAACTTTATGCTTGCACTTTCGCATTTCAGTGTATGAGGAGTAGCTCTACTGATCCATGGTCATCATCTCAAAACAAGTGAAAACTTAAAGAAGATATTTCTGTCCATTGGTTGGCTTTTATTATAACTGGCAGTCAATGTAACTTTGCTTTTGCCAAGATCTTAGTTATCATTTCTCCTCAATTTTGTTGGCTGGATGTGTTTGTCAGTGAAAGACTGTACCACGACACATGGCTGGCCCTCCCTGAGCCTGGTTCTCCAGGAGGTTTCTTCCTGTTAAAAGAGAGTTTTTCCTTCTCACTGTTGCCAAGTGCTTGCTCATAGGGGGGTCATGTGATTGTTAGGGTTTTCCCATTAATATTGTAGGGTCTTTAACCTATGATATAAAGCAGCTTATATTGAATAATGGCAATTAATAGCATTCAACCAAAAATCATAGAGATAAAGGGAAAAAACAAAAGATTACAAATAGTTTGCAACAGCACTGATTACTGTACCTGGTTCCAAAAAAAATTTGCTTACTTGCACACCTAAAAATCTTTTTAATTCCCTTCACACTTTTTATTGGCACAAGCGCAAACACAGCACCCTTAACCAAGCAACTAAAAAAGAGTGGTGCAAGAGGACAGACAGTCTCTTTGTAACCACAAAAGCCTTGTCAGAAACCAAACCACAAACCACCTAAGCATATAAGTACTGCTTTTCTTCTTACTACTGTATGCAAAGGAAAGGCTCCACTAAAAAAAAAGTATAGCACCAATCACCAATCACTCTGATTTAACAGTGTCATAAATCCTAATCTTTTCACTTCATGCTTTTCTCTCCAAAACAAGTGAAATGGATTAAGAGCAATACAGGCAAGAAGGAAAATATGTAAATGTGATTCGGGGTTGTACTTTCCCTTTAGGACCCATTAAGTATCTTATAAATCAGTAATTACCAGCAATTATGTATTATTTTTAAGTATCGTGCAAAAAATAAAAATAAAGGTTTGCAGTTTTCTGAAGAAATTGACCTGGAAATCCCCAGACTCTAATGTAATTGGTCCGACAGTGAAATCACATATGTTATTTTGTGTTTTCACACTTACCAGCTCTCGGGGGTAACCAGCTCTGGCAAAAGTCAACACAGGATCAGACTAAACTACAAAGGGAGTAATGGGAGGAAAAGGAGTGCAACCTGAGCATAATTTGGAAACTATGTGGCATATTTTCCATTTTCTGCAGCACTGCAGCCTGTCCTGTCTCCTAACTGGCAGACGCACAGCAGGGGGGGCTTTAAACATCTCCCACAAAATATCTGTCCGTTCCCACGGTAACTACTGAACTGTTACCGCCGCTATAATAGCTGGCTAAGATTTAATTGTTCCAGTATCACCCCGATCTCCTGATTTGTATGCTAGGGGCAAATAATAAAAGTAGAGCAGAGTTACAAACGGATAAATGCCGTCATCTTTTTGGCAGCTGTGAGCTAATAGGCTGAAGAGGGGAAATAATGGCTGTAACACAGAATGCAGACATATAAACAGATGACACGATATCTTTATTTGTGCTCCAGTAAAACTGGCATCCTTCCCTTTTTCCCTCATGAACCACATTTTCCCCACAACACTGGATAAAAAGCTTCATATGTAGAGTTCATTTTGCAGATAAGTCTCTTACTTAGAAACTTGATTTTGTTTACAAGGCCATAATTTTGTCCATGGCTTTCAGGGAAACTTTAGCGACAGTGGCTAGGGAAGTGATGTCATATTTCTTTCTTTTCATCTGATATGGCTGAGTAACAGTAAGGTTAAAGGTCAGCTGGCTAAGGATCAGTCACATCAGTCAGCCTCTGTTACTAATTACTATTGAGGGCTTTGGCCTCGCAGACTAATCCCCTCTTTTAAACAAGCACAACTCCAAAGGGACAAAGACAACACTATTCCTTGAGCCTCTCAGCATATTTTGGTGTGTCTGTGTGTGTGTCTGTGTTCCTCACAAACACATGGGTCAGGTTTAAGAGACACACATATCCAGACAAAAACTTGTTACAGGAACCCCACAAAAGCTCTCTTACAGGAACTGTCCAAATGAATTCATAGTGCACAAACACTTTTTGAGCCATATCAGGGACTTGCAGGTATTATAAAGCACAAAAAGCTTCTTCTCACCAGTCAGATTATCATACATCTTTTGACTCCCTATCTTTATTAACCCTCTCAAGGCAGGCATTGCCGATTTGCAACAGTTAAAAACTAACAACCTGATTACCCCACATACATATTTTATGAGGTTTTTTTTACTCAGAAGTACCACTGCAGGACTTGGTTGTACATTAGCAACAAAAACTTAATTTGAGCCTGAGAGGGTTAAGCATAAACGGAAGAGAGAGGGTGGAAGGAATAAAGCTCTTATTCTAATAACTGAAACAAGTAGCTGCCTGTGGAAAAACCTCTGTAAAGTGAAGTGTCATAGTCCTTTTAAACAAAGAATCCAGACGTGAAGCCGCAAAGAGAACTATAACAGCTTGATTATAGATTTAGCTACAATAAGGCAACACTTTAAAACAGCAAAAGAGGATGAACTGAGCAGCAAGCAAATGCAGCACAGCTGGCAGTAGAAGGGAACTGCAGGACACAAAGTTCTTTTGCGGACGACGTGGGATATGTGGTACCTTAAATTAAGTCTGATTTACGATTGTGTGCGTGTGAAAGAGTGGGTGGCAGAAGGATCAGATGCTGGTGGACTGGGGCAAGCCAAATATCTCTATAGAGGATGCGGCCTCTCCCACAGTCCCCAATTTCGAGCAGTATGTCAAAAGAACTGGGGACTGGGGATGACCACCATTGGCACCACAGCCACATGTGTCTGTGCTGTAATTAAAAAGGACGAGTCTGATTATATAGAAATGGGCCTAAATCTTCTGTTTAAAGGCACTGTTTGTTTGTTTTTTTTGTTTTTTCATTTTCATACAGCCTTTCAACATAAAAACAGCAAAAGCTGAAGCTAATTTGAACCTGGAATAAATGGCAAACCAGCAGTCCATGAAGCAAACAGTCCCAAATGACCCATCAAATTTGCCAAATTATACTATATACAAAGCTCGGATTAAAAGTTAGAGTTTAACGCCTACCTCAAAGACTTCTTCATCAAGTATTCTTGTTCCAAACACTATAATTCCTTTGGTATCAATGACTGGTTGGGGACTTCGGAGTAACTTCTGTGTGGTCCTCTTTTTACAGTCCAGAATGAGGGTGATGGTCTGCTTGTGCACGCTGATGGCCACTCGATGCCACCTGGAATGGGAGGTACAGTCAATTCACACACTTACTGGATTACAGGCCTCTTTTTGTGTTTGTCCATTTGAATTCGAATCTATCCATCTCTGTCTTCCAAAGTGAAACACAATCTCAAATCCTAGTTGTTAGTGAGCGTAGAGAGGTTACGCAGTCAATGACACTTAAGGTTGAGAGTGACAAAAAGTTGCTTCCAAACTTCTAAAATTAAATAAAACTGCTGTCAAAGCCTACCATCATCGCGAGGGTCCACTCTAATAGGATGATTTAAAATGGTTTTAAAAGTAGAGCCTGACACTCTTTTTAAGCGTTTTGTACAAGTGAGGTGAAAGACTGCACTTACTTTCCGTCGGCTAGGTTGACTCCTCTGAAGAGGGGGTAGTCCTCAGGGCTGGGTCTGCCTGTGTGGTCCTCATACAGGAAGACTGGAGAGCGGCCGACTTCTAGACCAAGCTGCTGGATGCCCTGTTCATTGTACAGAGACAACAGGAAGGACTGGCTGCCCTTCTTAGGCTTCACTGTGGCCATGATGGAAAAGTCCTCAGGGAAGACATCACCTGGCAGGACAAATGGTGGGTTGGATAGAAAAAGAAAAACATTTTTTTTGGAGACTTATAAACAGCCGTAACCATTCATCATCGTAAGAGGAATGAAGTATGAGGTTTGCTTTTGCAAGGTTGTAGTCGTTGTGTTATTTTAGGAGACTGATTGCGTTCTTTGATGTCTAAAGGGAGCGTGATTATTTTTTACTGTTGCTTCTAATGGAAATCGAACAAAAACTAACAAATATCATTTAAATTGGTGGAATCAAAGATTTGGCTTTGCGCACCAAACGGAAACACCAGAAATTTTTGAGTGCCCAAAATATAACCGGATAGGATTCATCTGAACAGGTTGGCCGGTAAAACGAAAGTTAGCAGGAGGAAAAAAAGTGGATTGATTCCAGCGCGGTGCAGAGTGAGAAGCATTAATGACAAAAGCATGTGATCCCCAGAGACTTCGTCAAACTATCCTTCAAACTCCTCCTCTCCGCTTCTCTCCTCTGCCACAGCTGATGGGTCTAGCAGACGCCGAGACACCAACGAAGGGCTGGAGAGGAGCAACACATTTTTACAGCAGAAATAATGAAAGACACATTGCCTGGAAATGGAAATACCAGCAGTATAGTGGTATTTAAACACAGAAAAATATATAAAGAGGATGTGTTGGCCTCCGTCTGCTCGGCTCCTTTGAGAAGCCTCACAAGTTCCTCCATTTTGCTTCAGTGTGGAAAACATCTGCCAGACAAATTCCTGTAGTGGGGTGTTCTTAGGACCTCCAAAAAGGAGGAGGCTTGCCAACTGTCTGTGGAGACTGTTGCTTCCCAGATAGTGCTAATGCAGAGGTCTGACTACATTTGGGAACACAGATGACCTTTCAGAACAGGAGGCAACCAGAGTATATTAAAGCCACCACTGTTATCTGGATTATACTGAACATAAGCAAAGAAACCACTTGAATTCCAGTAGTAATCTCCGGTCTTTAGCATGTGCAGAGCAGAGATTTCCAGACAACCGGAAAAGAGAGGCAGGGTTTGTGGCTACAGTGGCTACGCTGGTAAAGCCCCTTAGCCAGCCACCATTTTCAGAATATGAAGACACTGCTAAACTAAACTGGGGAAATTTTGGTAATACTAGCCAATCAGACACTGTGGAGAAAAAAAAAGGACCTCAGTGGGAATGCTGGTCGGGTTAGAGAAGCGAAGAGAAGAGAAGGGAAGAGAAGAGAAGAGAGGAGAATTATTTAGTCTAACCTTCAACTGCAAAGCAGTTTTTCATGGGTTTTAAGAAGTCGCTGTTTAAACAGGCGACCTCTGGTGGTCACATGAGTGCACAGCAAACACGAAAATGAATGGCTTTTTTAAGGACAAAGCAGTCTGCCTTGTAATTTGTGTCCTTCAGATCCACACCACCACCTTAGCTCAGAATATTTGTTTCAGCAAATACTCGTATACTTATGTCATTTCTACTTGGTAGTCAACCGATTCTGAATTTTGCTACCGCCACCCGTTCGCTTTCTTCTTTCTTTTCATCGGCCTTCAGCCTTGTCAGCATCTGGATGTCTGTTTGCCTTCCTGTCTTGTCTTCCTGCCTTTTTCTATCATTCCTTCATTAAACGCTAGGCATCAGATCGCATCATGCGGAGAGCACATGCCTTGGCAGGGAGCTCCCTCAGGAATTCTGCTTGGCATCATATGAAAAACATTGCTTTAATTGACAGATGCTTCAGCGGGACGGTGTAAAGCAGAGAAAAAGGAGAGACAGAACACAGACAAGCAACAGGAAGGCAGCTCTTCAAAAAAAAGCTCCTGAGATGTTAGCATTTTGTAAGGAAGACAGATCCACAAATCTTTGGCTGGTTGCATAGTGAACATGAAATTAAAGCACTATGATGTAAACAATGCAAGTGGGAAATACCAGAACAAAGAAACACAATTAAGGAAATTTAGCGCTGCATCTGTCTTGCACAATAGCCACGTCAGACACTCAGGCAGTGATTCAGCACTGGTTTGGTGCAGGCTGTTTGTTCAGAAGTGAAGGGTCAGCTAAGGGGTGAAAGGGAAACCAGAGCACACGGGAAAATGAGTGGGTGTTTTCTGTGTAGTGTAAGCAGCAAATTGCAAAGCATTGTCCTACTGTATCTGCCCTGCTGGGACTATAACGACCGAACCCCAGCCTGAGAAAATCTAACCCCCCACCCCCCCGCCAGAATGTGTTTCTCAACCTGCTGCTCCAGGCCACCAGATGAGAGATACCTCATACCTCGTGTGTGTTCGTGTTGTCAGTGTGTGTCTGTGCCAACATGGTAGGAATGGAAAGGCTGGGGTGCCAACAGTCCCGAGAGTTTACGCTGGCATCTCAGCCACCAGTGTCAGGCCAAAAAAGGCCTGGGAACGGGAAACTCAAAGACACCTCCAGCCAGCCAGACTAAATCCAGCATTTTACTCCAGATTTTGCTGAAGAGTTTAATATAGCTATCTTTTATTCGTCACGTTGGAGAGGGCAGAGGGAATGTTTTGTCCTGTGATATCATGCTACAGGTATGTGACGTGTACACCTGAATATTCTTCCTTACAGAGCCTCAGAGAATACACAAAACGTCAGCATGGGACCCAGTTATGGCGGCACTTTGTCTGATGATGTCTGCCATCTGTTAGAGTGCATACACGCAGGTAATGGGGTAGAAAGCTTTGTGTCCTGTAATTGGTCATTCAGTCATCACTGTGTCCAACTCTCTTCTTCTGTATGAGACAAGCTGCATTCCTGTGGGACTGCATATTGCTGCAGAGACAACAACTGCCTTGCAAAGCTGTCTGTTTGCAAAGGAGTGCACCTAGCAATAGGAAGAAACAGTGAAGCGACTTAACATGACAGTAAGTGGCTCTAATGTAAACAGCTCCCACTGTACAACTTAAGAAAACGCTAATAATAAAAGAAACATTTTAGCTGTGATATGACATGGTATTACTGCCTTACTCTGGAGTCATTAAACTTGCCCTCAAAGATCATGTTGTGCATCTAAGAATGAGATAGGCAATTTTCCCAAGGGCCCACATGAGAAACTATGACTGTTGTGGAGGGCCACACCAATGAGCTTGGAGTTATTCTATAAACTCTTTATAGGCTTATTTGTGCAGCTCTCCACAGCAGTCTCCGTTTCTCATGGACAATTAATTGTCCATCCATGAATTCTACAAAATCTTCCAAATAAATAGTAGTAAACACGATTACAAGCTAGTTTTGCTTGAAATTAAATGCCACTATATATGTAGCATGTGGCACTGAATGCAACATATCACTCTTGAGGGATGCTGGCACACAACAGAACCATGATTGCTTGTTAGTTAAGCTGTAGCAGAAGCCCCTGGCCATCTGCTGTGGTCGGTGCCATCTAGCTACAGCAGTTGTGACCACAAGTTTGCAGGCTAAGTAACAGCTAACCCCATTCAGAGAACGTAGGATTTGCTGAGTCTTTCTTCCTTTGGTGTTTGATGGCTATTGTTTATGATGGCGCACAACATACGCAGAAGGTAAAGAAAAAAATGTTCCAAATGGACAAAATTAAAATGCCCAGATTGCGATTTACTGCAATTTTCATTGCAATGAATTCTCAGATGCTTATTTGTCCTTGATGGGTTGTAGTTTAAGAGTGAGGCAGTTTTATTGCCCAGTTTCTTCCCAGCGCCTTCACTTAATAAAGGTAAGAAAGGTCTCTTCTGTTCAGAGTGCCTCAGAAGTTTCAAATGAATCATCTCTTCCACATGTTTGCCTAATGAGTGCATGTCTGCACTTGCTCTTTTCCAACACATCATCACAAGCTGTCTGTGGCTATGGGGTCACAAGGCGGTGTGATCTTAGTCGGTGCTACTGTGCTTTTGTTTCAATACCATTATTGTAAAGCAAAACAAGTGTGTTTGTATGCCTTTATTTTCTATATGTGACTTTTTTGTACCTTTTCAATAATTAAAGCAAACTGTACCGCCAGACTGAAGTCATAACTCAAACTGTACCTCCAGACTAAAGTAGCAAACTTAGTTAAAGAGGGGAAAAAGAACTGGATAAAATGACCTCAACTGCCTTCTGGAATATATTAGCTCTATGTTCTTGTACCATAAAGGCAAGAGAGGGCCACATCACAAACACTGAGTGAATTTTAAAGCCTTCAAGCCAAAGACAGCTAGTTAGTCTGTTTGCACCTTAAGACTGTGCGGTGCCTGTTGTGAATTCCTCCAGTTGATTTGTTTTATCTAGACTGTTATTTTGGATGATCCAGTGTAGCATGTGTGTAATTACAGCATGTGTGTCTAAACAGAGACTCATATGGGGACATGCTGTCATAAAGCATCAAAGTGAACAGTATTTGTTTGATTGGAGGGCATGTAAGGGCATGCAGCCCACAGGAGCCCTGCAGCTCTACATTAAGCCCCTAGGAAGAGTTATGCCACGGATCAAAGATCCACCAAGGCCAATGTAGCATCTCAGAAGACCGCGAATGGAGTTGCTATCCAATCTAAACTTTGTGGAAGCTTAGCGCACAGGAAGGGATATTATTTCTCTCTTGTTGCTATATCTAGACCTCAGCGGCTTTTTATATCCTTAAGCCAAAGGAAAGGCAACAATCACAATCATTTTCAGAAATTGGTTGTCTGGGTCATGAAACTGTGGTTTTTTTAATTTATGTTTTATGGAAAAAAAATAAATATACAGCAAAGACAAAGGAAGAAAACACTGCGAGGCAGAAGCAGTCTAGGAGAAATGATAGAGGGAGAAGTGATGACGCTTGAGGGAAAAAATGAGAGAAGGAGGGAGAAGAGCAAGGAAAGAGTGCTGGAGAGGGAGGGGAGAAAGGAAAGAAGCACTGCAGCACAGTATATAGCAGTAACTCAAAGCCACGTCAGCATGATAGAACACAGAAAAGTGGAACCCCAGGCTTCCCTCCCATCCACCAACCATATTTTCGCTGCTTTTTCATCACCCAGCTCCTCCTGCTGCGACATTAAATATTACAGGGCTGGATGGCAATGCATCTGATGTGCACTTTCATTATCGTTCTTTTACCAACATTTGCTAAAAGTGTCCACACGTGGTAGGCAATTTGTTTCAGTAAAAAATACAGATGCACTTGGACATGCATTAGCAAGATGTCAACATGTTTGCAGGGGACTTAACGATTAAACAGCAGGCACAGCCATTTTAAAACCTAGAAGTTAAAGGTAGAGTCGAGATAAATTATCAGCTTATGCTAACCGACAAAACTGCGAACCTGGAGGGGGAGAAAGGAACAGGCTAGATGGGAGCAAATGCAAAATGCTTTCCAGCCAAGTTAAAACATTATATTTGGAGTTTAATGTGAAGTAGGATTAAAGGTCACGAAAGCCAAACAGATGGCAAGACTTTAACTTTAAAACCTGGGAAAATGTCTTTAAGCTGAAAGAGGTTTCTTCCTGCGAAAAAGGAGTTTTTCTTTCTAACTGTCACTGAGTGTTTGCTCATAGGGGGTTGTGTGATTGTAGGGGTTTTCTCTCTATAATTGTAGGGTGTTTGCATTACAATATAGAGCACCTTGAGGTGATTGCTGATGTGATTTGGCGTTATTATAGAGTTATGTGTTTCATGTTTGAAAGAGGAGAAATACTTCATTGCAAGTTCTTAAATTACTTCTTAGTTGAACATGTGCAGCATGAAAAGTTCCTTGAGTCATATACTCACCTGGGTACAGCTGTTTGGTGGGGGCACTGAGCTGGGCATCTTTGGATACTCTGTAAGCCACATCGGGTCCTTGTGATGACCTTCTATGTGAGCACAATCCCGTTGTTTTCGTAACACCTTCGGGTAAACTGTGAAAATCTAAAATCTTCAAGAGGTCTGCTGGTTCCACTGCAGAGAGGAGAGAGAGACACACAAAAAGGACATTAGATTCATATTCAACAAACTTAACTTTGGAGCATTTGGCTAGTCTCTATGCAGGCCAGCGCATTGCTAAAACAATGCCACTGCAGAGTTTGTGCAACTCCAAACTTCTGCATATTAAGCAAGCCTTAATTATGGCGCATTCAATCTATTTTCTGTCCTTTGCTGACTTAGAAGCACTAGTTACTCAGCAGGAGACTCCACTGTTGTGGTTCAGTGAAGATTTCTGTTATCCATTTAGGCGCTAAACAGAGACATGCCCATTTATAGATCACCCATGATCACTGGTTTCAGCTGCACCAAAACCCATCCTTCCATCTCTTTCCCTGCTATGTTAAATCTACCGCTGCCTCCCTTAGACCACAACCATGCAATTAGCACACTCTCAAGCCGGTCGTCCAAGCTGTAACCAGGCCACCGCAGAAGTACACTAGGTCAGAACAATGTGACACGGGGTTTGACCCTGGACCGCGCTGTCACATGCCAAAACCACCCAGGACAAACAGCTGTTCCTGCAGCCAGATGCACAGATAGCAAGCTACCCAATGACACACATTAGTACCAAGCATTGCCCAAGAAAGGTTCTGGACAATAGCACACAGGGTCACGACTATAGGGACGGTCACATAATGACTGAGGATCAAGGGCTGTCCGCATTTTTGAAAGGACAATCTAAAAAAAGGACAACAGGAGGGGTTTATGGCAGTAGAGTTAGGAAAGAAAAAAAGAAAGCATTTTTGTATTGTTATGTGAATACCAAGGGCCAACCCACTAGACAAGATTAAAAACACGCCCACACACAGGTAAAGCTGTGTCTTTTTCGGTCTACAAAGACCACACACACTGTTTAAAAAAATGTTCAATGGTCCCATCCATCTAAGAGTGAAAGGGCTGCTAAGAAAGGTGAACAGGCATCTCTGCAACAACCTCCAGCTGGATGTCATTACACATGACTCACGTGCAGAGCAGATCAATTAAAAAGAAAAAAACAAGGGGGGGGGGGGGGGGGGGGGGGCGCGTCCTAAACAGAGGTTTTCAGTTAAAAGTACTTTGGATGCACGTGTTCCTCTGCAGCTGTGCAGGCTTTGTAAAAGAAAAACTTCCTCCTCATCCTCGAAGGTCTGATTGCATGTTTCCGACATTATCTTATACAAAGAACTAACTAAAGAGGGCTGCTGATGTCTAAGGCTACAATTAGTAAAATAAAAATCATACTGTTTTTATTTGTTTGCTTGTTTTACTAAAACATCAGGTTGGCAATAAACACAAAGCAAAAAGGCTGAAGCATCTGTTTCCAGTTCAGATATTACTTTGTAAAGGCAAGAAAATTGTAAGATTCGAGTCGTGTCTGATTTACACTGTGTTGTTGTGCTGGGGTCATATTAGGCAAAAGTGGTTAAGGGATTTGTGATAGCAGCTCTTTTACACCCACTGCACCCATCTGTTTAAAACCCCAACTAGTCAAGCCTGTAAGTATGTCAAAAAGATAACTACTCTCATATTCCTGTCAGTCCAAACCCACAGGATGACAAAGCCTCTGTGCGGGTGAAGGGTCTAAACACAAAGAGCTTCGTCTGTCATCAGCTCACAATGAAGCAGCAGCTCACCCAGCAGCCAGAAAATGTCTATCATTCAGTCATGATGACAGAGGTTCACCTAATGAGGCTTACTTTCAGAGCTCAGCAGCAGAGTAATGATATATCACACTAATGGAAATGTGCTTCTTGTACAAATTTCCTCATTGATAGATTACTAATCTGCATTCGTGTTCTACATCATTATCGCATCATTATTGCTTCATGAACAAAAGGTCAGAAGAGCCTATTCCTACTGAAGGAGTCACGCAGCACAAGGCGAACAAAGCCTGTGAAAACTTGGTCCACCTATCATCATATAGACTGATTTTTAAGGCCAATATGTTTCAAAATATCCACTGATTTTATTTTTTCAAACACGTGAACAGATTTCCATAAAATTCATTATGTGTAGATATTGATTTACGCTTTGTGTTACTCGACTCTGTTCAGATTAGCTGCTTGTTGTGTTTGTGGCAGCAGAGTTCTGCAATACAAACAGGGAGGGTGCAGTGCCCTCTGGTGGACAAACTATGCAACACTAACACTCATAACATGGTTGAAGGGTGTTTCTCCTATCTCTTGATTTCATTTTTATTTATCAACTGTTATAAAAACAGATACCAACAGACTGGCAATTAGATAATATCAGCCTGCTGATACATTGGTCACCCTCCAGAGTTGAAAAAGTTTAGAATACTTTAACTCTTTTTTTCTGGTTACGGAAGCTGTTCCTGTCTAAGGTATAACTTTAAAAATGTTACCTATAAATTTTACAGTAACAAAATTGCATTTGCTTTCAATGTCTGTGTCATTCCTCAATTGATAATGTGAGAAATGTTTGGCCGAAAAAACAACTTACCCTGTATCTTCACACTTCTGGCATTAGCAAGCACAATCTATTCATCAAAATATCCATCCGAAGCCTCTCTAATCCATTATTAACCACACAGGAAGATTATTTATAAGGCTGATGCATTAAGCATAGAATCACAGAAACATTTTTATGTTATTTGCTACAATTTTTTGAGAGGGACCACAAAATGCAAATATCTCTGTGTTTGCTCTTTCTTAAAACAGCCCCAAAAGTTCTCCAGCAGACTTCTTTGCCCCAACAGTCATTCCCTTTAACCTGCCAACATCTAACAGCGCTCACTGGGAGACAGATCAATTGATAACTGCACAGAGGCAGTCCATACAAGGGATAGAAATAACTATCTCACAGCTGACACAGTGACCACTGTCTAAATGATGCAGCTTAGTAGTGTGGTCAGATTAAAGTCAGTACACAGTGTTGCAATCCAATAGTAATGCTCAGGTGGTGGCGTACTGTGGTGTCTTTGATTCTCAGACTGTTTCAACCAGCAAGCCACAACCTCCCTTTTCCATCCCACCTCCTCATACATCTTCATGTAATCTTTCTATCACACACTGTCCCCGTTTCCTTATTTGGACACAACCTTGCTATTCCCCACTGCTGCAGACTCTGGTGGTGACAGGTAAAAACACTAAGTTCAACTTTAACTCACTGATAAAAAAAAGCCCAATTTTTTAGTCTGTGCTTCTAGACCGTAGGGGTAATTTAACACAACCCCTTTTTATCATTTTGCATGAAGTATGAACACAAACAGATACACTACCTCCACTTATGAGATGTTTCCAACAAGCCATTTTATTAAGTCACAGACAAATACTGACAAGTTAGATCAAATATTTTTGTGCTACAGCCACTTAAACTCAGATTAATACTCAATAACAAGTTAGTAATAACATCCAGGTCAGTACTAAGGGGAGAAAAAAAGGAGGATGTTTGTAAGGAGCACCCAGCGACCCTTTCCAAGGAGTGTTGCTTTTGCTAATCCACACTGACATGATCAAATGTCAGTGTGGATTAGCAAATTGGAAGGGAGCATCAGGACAGCATTCTTTTATATCCACTTCAGAGCATCCATAAGTCAATTTCTTATATTATTCTTTTATCCTCATATAAAATCCTTTTGGTTTTCAGGTGAGGTTATGGATGCGCCTGGTTCTTAAAGCAACCTCAGGGATCGGTCACCTGGAGGTGAGCCAAGGTGGAGCCTGCCAATAGGATTAAAAGAGAAGGGGGTAGACTAAAGGAAAGCATAATATATTACACACCAGCTATAAAATAAAAGCCCTATTGAAAAACCCATTTGAGAATCAGCCAAAAGCGTGTCTCTTTCAATAAAGCAATCTTTTTGGGCACTTTAGAGCACAAACACCAACATTATCGCCTATGTTTCCATCATCCGTTAACACATACGCACTTTCATTTACAGATTTCTGTCACTGGCAGTCGACCTTTCAGCAGAAGCCGTCCTGACCACATCCTAAACCACAGGTATGACTCTCAATCCCACCTTGTTAACCTGAGATGTTTACCCACTTAGCATGGCAGATCCCTCAAGAGACCAACACCTGAGGTGCTGGATGCTAAAAATAATTTTCTCCCAGACCACAGCCCCTCACATCCAAGACACTGGCTTTCCATACATACACAGAAAACTGTTTACATGACACGGTCTTGTGTACATTTGCTCACCCAGTGGACCTGCTGTAGCACTTTTGTTGTTGTTTTTACTGCTTTCATGCAAGTGGATGTGACACAAATATGGTAAATGGCATTCCTTAAGCTTTACTCTACAGGAACTCCTTCAGTGTAAATAAAAACATTATATATCTCATGTTACCTGCGCATGCTTCCACTAAATACTGAAGCACCATTCAAGAAGCAATGCCACATGAATCCTGCATGAAAAGTAAACCTGCACTGCCACCACTCAGAACATCCGGTGGTATTAGCAAGACTGTGAAATTAATGGATCTTTTCTCAGTTATGAAAACTACAACCTGAACACAAAATTTTTCTTTCTATGAAACTTTCTGTTGGTTTTTGAGAGTGGCTGTTATCCTACAGTTAGTGCGTCCCCATCCATGTACAAAGAAAAAACCCTGTACATTGGATACATATATTAGCCACCAAATTACTTTGATCTTTGATGTGACATGCTAAAAAAAGCAGTTTATGGTTTTATTTGTCAAGCACAGGTTGTCACAGTGGAATAAAGTGTAATGAATTCATAAAGTCTGAGTTAATTTGAAAGGTGTGGTGAAACATTACATTGCAACAAACTGTTATACAAAGAAGTTGGCAGAAAGCTCTTTTATAAATCTTCCCCTCCCTACCTAACTACTCCTTTTTTATTTCAGATTTTCTCTCTTTATGTGAACAGTAGCTCGAGTGCCACATTCTTAATCCACATTCGGCTCCCTGCCAGGACTGTGGTGGATCCCATTCCCCTAAACATCCATCTACCGTCTACTTCCAATAACGCACACATACGTGTACACACACAGAGTCTCTGTGACAACACTTAGCGACTCCAGACAGCAACATTTCATTTGACAGGAGGAGGGGTGCCGGACCACTGAATTAGGACTTTTTCATGGTGGTGGGGTGGATTAACATTCTTCCCTCTTTCACTGCCTCCTCCTCCAGCCCTTCCTGAAGTGAGGCCTAACTCTCCAGGCACATGCTTGACCTGGCGCTGAGGACAAGGAGTAATTAGCAGTCATAAAGAGGACCCTGGCTCCTCTTGGAGATCAGCACAGTCAAAAACAAGAATGCCCAAAGAGAGACTTCCCCCTCCTAGTGCGCATCACAGATGGGGAGGGTCTGGGAGTCTTTTTTTATTTCACCTGATTTTGTTATAAAACTTGAAGCCAAGTGTTGTGAAGCTGGAGCCACACTGTGAGTACAGCAGGTTACAATTAGGGCCCTGGCTTTAATTACTTAAAGCAAGACTATGTAACTTTAAAAATAGGGCGATGTAAGGCATTCCTACACTTCAAAATTGAAAGCAGAATTCATAACCAACAAAACACACAACCAAGTACCCTCAGGGGTTTTAAACATAAGATATATTTGGACCGGCATGACTCATGCGGGTGGATATTATCTAGTTCACCAACTTACTTTTGCAACTTACCCTTCTGCAACACCTCATTTAAACATTTATTGTTATTATTCCATATTTGTCCTTCAGCAAATTAGAACACTTTGCTTTACAGTCTGAAGCAGAAAGATTTATCTTAAAACTGGCTTAGATCCTGACAGAAAATGCCTAATCGATACAAATTATTTGAGATTTTTTGCCATCCTTTTTCTTTCCCCGTTAATGGTTCACATTTAATCCCATAAAAGTAACAAACCTTTTATTAAGTTTGCAGATGTTGTATATGAAACCTTGATCAAAATACTACTCCTGCAAATGTACAGCATATTAGATCCAGAGCATGAAGGAAAAAAATGAACACACCTCCATCAGCGCTGACCTTAAGTTGTTGCTTCTGGGTTTCATGTGACCAGACATGAGAATCATACTGTAGGCATTATGCTCATGCTAGACTGAGCACATTATACACACTGCATGGGCACATGTTACTGCAGATGCATGTGTAAACTAATGCAAGCACATACCTGAATGGGATGCCAGTACCCAAGATGGTAATCATCTCCACAACTTTAATTAACTCGTAAACTATAATTAGACTGGTTTCTTGCCAATCACACTTCTCTACATGCGCTGCAGTAAGGCTCAGACAAAGTTTTAAGTTGTGGCAAAGCACTGAAATCACCTTAAAAAAAAACACCTACACTGGATACCAAGTGAATGTGAAAGTCCCTGTTAGCGTAAACTATATAAAGAGAATCACAGGGCCACAACACATTACACCGACAGGAACTTTTCAGCCATACAAACTCACGTCATGAAGCTCCCAGCATACAGTATTTGTGATGAAGTTAATGCCAGAGGTCTCGGACTTTGCAAGTACTGAGTCAGCGGAGTGTTGGTGACTATTATACACCATGTGGGTCAGCACTATGTGACCCAACTTTATATGGTGTGCCACTTTGTGGTTGAACTGCTGTGGTTTCTAAACACTTCCACTTTGCAATAATACCACTTAAGTTGGTCATGGAATATCAAGGAGGTAAGAAATCTCACAAACGGACAATGTCATAAAAAATGTCACCCATTTGTGACATTTTGGTCTCAAGTTTCTGGTAATTGCTAGAGTAAAAATGACAACAAAGAGGTATTTGGTGCTGCACCAAAAATCTCTTTGCTTTGATTGTTAGCAGGTTGCTGCAGTTGCCAACAGATTGCATGGAAGACAGTGACTTTTCTGCAAACACTGGCAAACTACTCAGCAACTGGTCATGAAACTGTGAGAAGAGTGAAACAAACTGGAAATCTATACCATTTTCCTTGGAAAAACCTATACCATGGTAAAAGTAAACATTTTACCATTTGAAATGTGTCTGCTGCAATTCAGCTCAAGTTACAAGTCTAGATGCCTTTGCTACTGTTAGCATTAGCAATAGCAACCATCATGTCCTCAGCAGGGTTGTACTTTACAAAGATCCAAGTAGGGATGAACCAAAGTATGAACCCAATATTGGCATCAACTGATATTTGCGCTGCTGACAAAAAAAAGAAAAGAAAAGAAAGAGAAAGATGGTATTTATTCATGTCATTGGTGGAAGTTTATTTGTTGTATTGCATTACCTTTGCACAAACTAAATGAGCTGGAAAAACTTTAAAACATGTCCAGAGAGAGAGGGAATAAATGAGCACAAAAACAAAAGCTTGAGAAAAGAAAAAAAATTAATTGGTTTCAGGTATCACCCACATTGTTCTTTTAAACACTGGCATTGGTATTGAATTTAACAATCAGTGCAACCCAAGTAGCAATACACAGTACATCTAGTTAATGACTAGATCATAAGAAAATGTTTTCTTAGGCAACAACTTCCAAAGGCAACAAAGGCCAGTGTTTAGTCTGTAAATGACTTCACATGCCAGTATCAGTTTCATTTTATCCGCCAGCTTCAGTCCCAGACATTTCAGGACACTGACCCAGTGACCAGCTGAAAAAGCTGCACAAGGATAAAGCAGCAGGGAAGATAGGAGGAGAGGAGGAAATGAGAAGCCCAGGATCTTTTTGTTTACATATCCACTGCATTTGTTCCTGTGGTTTTGATCAAATAAATCTGACATTCATTTAAAAAATGAAACATTAGCTCAAGCCTAGTTGCAAAATGACAAGACACTAAAAAAATGACAAGCAGGTAGGATTCACACACAGACACACACCTGAAAGATGATCCAGACAACAGAGTTTTCCTGACCTGAGCTTCCTCAATGCAGTCTGATGCTCTGTACTTTAGCTGCACTCTTATTGCTTTAACAGTGTAAATGCCATATGGTTTACTTCACTGTCTCCACACTCCAGCTCACAGCCCTGAAGATTAATCATTGTCTGCCGTCCACCACAGAGTCAAGATTCCACTGTGCACCTCTCATTTTACAGCAAAAAGTACAGAATTGGTTCTTTTGAAGCGCATATGTGATCCATGTTATCTCTCACTTATTAAGTCTTTTCTCATTCCGCCCACTGTGGTTTTGTCTTTTTCTGCAGCTTCTGTTTTATTTTTAATCTCTGTGTGCAACCTTCTTCCACACACAGACTGCCTGTTTTATCTTTTTCCTTTTTTCTGCACTGAAGCCTTCCCCTCATTCTGCCTCTCCCACAAGCAGATATGGTTTTAATAGCAGACTGCTGAGAAATTCATGATAAAGGAGAGCCTTGCAGCACTGACATTATGGAACCATTTCCTCTCGGAAAGCCTCACAAATAACAGCTCCAGCACCAACACACTGGGACAGCGCAATGAAACAGAATAATAAATACAAAATCCTGCACAATAATGATGCTTTTGTCTACGTTGAGGACTATCCAGCACTGCCTATCAAACCTATTTGCCTCGACTGAGCTACTGTGCCTCACAGCTAATGATGGGAATCAAATGTGCAATGTTTTCTCACCAAGAAGGTGTTTCATCATCTTTAGTGAACTCAATGACCCATAGTCCCACTCAGCCCACATAATCAATAATACAGTGGTTAGACATATGTGTGGTGGAACATGGGTTATATTTTGTGTGTGCAATAAAAATCCAATTATATTTCTAAATTGGGAATGTTTACATTCGAAGGCATGGCTAAGGAGAAGTAAATGAAAGCATCATTTCAAGACGCACATCAAGCTTGTCAGTGATGAGAATGGAGATCACAGAGAAAAGAATGAGCAAAGTTTTTTCTTTCTTTTAAAAGCAAGCCAATGAAGTGTGAAAAGGCATGAAAACAATAGGAATATATAAACTATCAGTCATATTTCTCATTATACAGTCTTTATATGAAACTTGCAGAAAAACAAAACCTTGCCATCTCATCGCGGTGCCAGATAACACGCAACGAGCTGCACTGACAGCCAAGTCAACCATCAATTCATCTCCTGCTGACACTTTAACCAGTGTCACAGTTGAGCAACATCAAGCCTGTGGGTGAACAGAAGTTAAAGCATGAGTAAATCTCAGGAATGACAGACAGCTGCAGTATAAGTGATCAAAATCAGCTGCTAACTATGATAAGATGCACAGTCATGAAGTCTTGAAGAAATGATCCTTCAGGTTAATTTCATCGAGGAAGATCTGTTCCCTGACAGCTTGCTTTTGTTCCTCTATGTGTCAGAGTGCTGCTGGAGTCCCGTTCTGTTGCTCTATTTTTCATCATTTTTGCTTTCCCACTTTGTCAAACTCACTCCTTTAACAATTTTGACATAACTGTGTTCTGAAAACCAATCACATCCTGTTCTTGAAGTAGCCTTTACTTTTTAAGAATTCTGCCTTCCCCGTAAAATGCAGCCCTCCTTTCCCTACCCATCACCGCCTCGTCCTTCTGGGTTTCCAGGGAGCCTTTTACTAACTCTACATTATCACCACTAGCATCTAGACTCTGGAGGTCCTGCACTAGCTCCGAACTTCATTTAGAGCATCACTGTATGAAATTGCTTCTTATCATGAGTCTGTTCACAAAACTGTAACTCAAGACTCTAAATTACACAATTTTTTGTTGTTTTTTTACTTTCACTGGAAACATTTTCTGGGTTTTTCATGCAAACAGAGTACATGACATCAATGCCACAGGCCATAGTTTGTATTCTGAGTACAACTTGTGGTTGAGTTTGCATAACAAAAAAGAGTTTTGGCCTAGGATAGGGAAAGATTGCGGTTTTGGTTAGCATATCAGTGCAACCAAAACCCTTTTTGTCTCAGTTTTTAGCTTTATAATGTGTAGCTTTTCAATATCTAATGGGGACGATAATCATTCACTAAACCGCGTATTGTACGTGTAAAAGTTTTATCGTGTTTTAAATTACGCTATTTTGTTGCAAGATGTTTTGACAGTGAACATTTTCCTCTTATATTGTCACCATTTTGCAACTGGGAAGATAATAAGAAACAGGGTTTCCTTTCCGGGACCTTTAGCCTTCATTGAGCTTGCTTCGGCAAATTAGTGAAACTCAAGCTTGTTCCTTTGTTGCTCCCTTGTAAGTTCATTGAGGCTGGTTTCATGACAAAACACTGCTAAATAAGCAAAACCTTACTTTTTACTGTGTTATTATTTCAACTCCTTCTAAATTTGTCAACCAATAAATTAAAGAGTACATGGGGCTACAGTAAAGTTTCTAGAGTGACCAAAAAGCCATTGTATTTCCCCCTAGTAGGAAAAAAAATGCTTACACTCAGTATTTCTGCTGCCCAGGCTGTGGCTTAGCTCGGGCTGGGGAAGGGGGAATGGGGTTGGAAAGGATGAGTCATACATTGCTTTCCATGCTCAATGATTATAATACCCCATTACAGAGAGAAGCACTGTTTCCCAGCTAAAGTGAATACTCGGCTTGTGAGCCTGGACCAGAATTCACTTTTCACTCTGCCATGCACTACATGCTGCAACAAAGCATACGGTTGAAATCAAAAACAGGCGTGGGGGGTTGCATCATTAGGTAGAGCATCCAACTTTTACATCACTCGTAGGGTCATGTTGACATTTCCAACACCACTGTCTCCATTTGGTTCCGTTTGTCTCTGAGAGTGTAAGGAACACATCGTCCCCGTTTGCTTGTATTTTGGAGCTGGAATGATCCATCTATGTCTGTGTGCTTTTAGCAATAAGCTAATTTGGAGAAAAATCTATCACTGGCTTCAAATCAAGCACACTGTGTCATGAGTACAGAGGACCATTGAGCGGTTCAACACAATTATTTGAACCTTAATTAGTCTGGAAAGGACTAGACGATATACTGTCCAAGATATGGCAAATAATGAACTATTTGTGCAGCACAAAGGATCTCCTTAACTCTGACACGGGGTCAAAAACTTGTCCTGCATATTTTGTTTTATCTTCCATGCTATTATCAGGCATTAGGGCTGATTTACAGAGTCGTTTCCACAAAGCCTGTATTTACAGGGCTGAAGTGGCACATGCAGTTGCAGGGTCACTGCTTCTCCCCACAGAACAGCTAACTCAGATTCCTTCCTCAGCGCCATGGCAATAGGCACACACAAGAAGCCACTTTTTCTCATCGCCATTTATCTGATTGAGTTTGACGTGACCTCAGGATTGCCACTTCAAGGTAAGTAAGAAAAGCCCTTCAGAAATTCAAAACAAAATTACAGTTACATTCTCAGTGGAAGATTGAAGCTAAGGCAGATGGGTGATGGTAACATAAATCTGAATATCCCTCTTAAGGTTAAAACCTAATGTTGTAAATGAAACATTAGCATTGTTGCCTTTAATTTATATAAACTGATATGCAATTACCAATTAGGAAGTAATGTCATTGGTTAAAATCTCTCTGGTCACAGTATCTTCTATGATTTTTTCTTACTGTGCTCATGAAAAACGGTATATGGAAAAAAAAAAGTCAAAATCAGAGTAAGCCACATAAATTCCTTTTGAAAACGAGTTGTCCAGATATGGGACTATAAATAAAAAACAGCTGTGGACCAGCTGTAGTCGACCTTTAACCCTGCCATAAACCTGGCTTGCTTAAACAGAAAGAACCTTTTAACAGCCCTCAATGTGTATGTGCAAACCTTGCTGAAATGCAAGGCGTAGCATCATTATTTTTATAAAATCTGCTCTAAGACTGCAGATGTTATTTGATTAGAAATCTTCTCTAAAACTAGCACAGAATGTATTTTCACTTGAAAAAAATGCAGCAGTATTTTTTTTTTCATGGTCCCCTGTTCCACATAGAATGGGAAGAAAACATCTGGAAGCCATTTTTTCTGGCTTTTTGAAGGGCTCAGCAGACAGCACAATGGAACTTATCAAGTCCAGATGGGAAGGAACTCAGAGAAACAGCGAGGCCTTCTTCTCTATATTTCTTTAAAACTTATGTAGAGAATCAACAAATATCAGTTCTTACTGTATAGTGTATTTCTCAAGTCATTACCATATTTTGTGATCTATTAGCCTGTCAGCCTTTTCTTCCAATATTTTCAATGCCCTTGGTGACTTTGGCCAAAACCTATTCATGTTTTCATTTGCACGAGGTATTCAAAGAATGTTATTTCAGCATTTTCGATGACTAAAATACACTCGACAAGTAGGATCTGAACTGGCTTAAATGTCTGTTATTAACAAGGGTGATCCAAAAAAACCTTTTACTTAATTAAACAACAACAAACCAAAGAAAAAAGAGTCAAAGCAGATTATCTAATATTTGTGAAAAGAGTCCATTGATTGAGGAGGCCAGATTAAAAAATGCAAGTCAGCAGAAACACAAAGGAAACCGTTTGTAAAATAAGCTAGATTTAGTCTATAGCAGTTATACTGTGTCCCACAGACATGTGAAAACATCAGTAAGCTAAAAAGTAGAGACTACACATATCAATCAATCCTAATTTGAATTCTGCATTTCAGGGTTTATATTGGCTCGGGAACTTCAAACTGTTGCAAAGGTTCTTTGAAAAGCACACATCTTACCCTGTTACCTCCAAGACACAGAGAAGAATTATGGGAAACAAAGATGAGAGGAGCTACACTATAAAGAATGCCTCTCTTCAGGCAGTGAAACTGTAAACCTGACAGCAGTCCTGACCTTCACCTTTGAACTCTGACCCCTCTTCAAATTCTTGTCCAGGACCTTCTGTTATTACCACTTTTCACATAGCTTAAACTGAGTTTTTCCTCTCTAATACCAAGACAAGGTCTTTCTAAACTTAAGTCTACTGAAAGACAAACTGACCGCAAAATATTAAAATATATACACTGTGATACAAGTATATAACTTAATCATAGTATAAATTCAATGCATATTTCTGTATTTGTCTTTATAAAATAATGAGTCAGGAGCTTATTCCACATAATTCAATTCTGGTCAGCATCAAATAAGCTAAGCTACATTTAACAGCAGACACATAGCATTAAGACTGCAAAACAGCAGTCTTTTATACTTTAAGAGAGACTGTAATAAAGCTGCAACAAATTAGATTAGCTCTACATAGCAGGCTATTTTAACATCATTTTCCCAACTGCGTTAGTTTACAGATTGTGGCGTTTTAGTTTTTGTTTATTAACTAATTTCTGTGTTTCAAAATGTATCACATGCCAACAGTTCACAGTGAAAAAGGCTCTGAATCAAATGTAATTAAAATGTAGTAATGTTTCATGGGTAAGTAACCCATTGTGTAAAGAATATGCTAACTGCTAATAGGTTAGGCCTTGCTGTATTGTTTGCTTGTCTTTTTATTGAGCTCTATATGCATTTTAGTTATAGGAATTATTAAATCTATATTAATTATAGATTTATGAACATATTATATATCATTTGATAAGAAATTTGTTAGACTATGATCTTGACTGGGTATTGTATTCAAAACAAAAACCATTGTGGAATTAGCATCATACTAATACCTAAACAGCTGGTGATAAAACATGAATACAACATTAATTCTTTAGTAAACGGTATTTGCTCAACTGCCCTTTTTTGATTTCAGTGTTAAACAAAAACAAAACAAAAAAGCATACTTAACTTTTTGGTTTTTAATTTAACCATAGCTGACAAGCCCTAAAACAATTAGTATTGTATGCCTGGGCAGGTCTCTACTAGTCTTCAGCTTGATGCATTTTGGTCCTCCCTCAGGCTAAGAGGTGATGAGGCTTAGGTCAGCAATAAGCTTTCACTTGTGATAAACTTGCTAGTTGTCAGTAATTATTTGTAGACTATTTGTCTTATCTGATTGTAAGAGGTCTAGAAAAGCCATTAAAAAAAAAGTTTTTATTAATAGCTAAACTGGATTTAATTTTTGCATTGCACAGTGTTTAACTGAAAGCAGCTAATTTTTAAAAAATGAATGTAAAAATCTAAAAGAAATTTGATGGACAGAATAATTAGTTCACAAAAAAAAAAAGAAGCTTTCATGGAGTTGGCATGTTTCTTGCAATCAGTCATGAAGTGCTTCCTGTCTGGCATGTGTCAAGTTTCAGAAAATGTACCAGAACCCTTATGGATTTCTTACAAAACTCTCGTTCCTCTCTGTCAGTTTCAAGAGATGATTAAATCCAGCCACCAGCATCAAAATGACCTCAGGCCCATGCTCTTTAATGTCCCACCAAAAATTCAACTCCTCCTCAGTCATCAAATATGACCCAGATTTGAGTCCAGCCAGCATACAGTGACCAAGGTTTTGTCCAGTTAATAACCAGCATTTATAGGAAACACGAAAATAAACACTTTGCAGTAATTTTCTTAGTGTATATTCAACGACATGAGCCTATAAAACCACTTCAACTTCATATGTTATTATCATGGCTTACTTTCTAAACTGGAGTGCATTTTGAACTCCATAATGGGCTGTAATCAGGCATCACAACAAATTTACACCATCAGCACAATCATGGAAGCTTTTTAACTGTCCTGAGCAGACAGAAGAAGCCATCTGTTCATCTCAATGTCCTGTGTCAGACCTTTACAGCACACAGCAGCCCGCCACCCATGCCAGGCAGTCTTAAGGTGCTAATAATACATATAGGCCAAGCATAAACCCAACTGCATGCCCTCTCACCACTGAGACAAAGAGGTGGTCACTTCTCCAATTAAAATAAGCGGGCCTCTAACTGGCATACCAAACTATTATTTGTTCATGTTTTTGGACTAGACTCATATAACTGTCACTGAGAAACATCGGGAGGATTTATAGAATGCATTTAGTGAAAGATGTGTTTGCTTGAGCCTCAGTGCAGGGCCCCAGCGCTGTCCCCTTATGTGGAGTCCTTAAGGCGGCTCCACCCTACCACTTCAGAGGAGCTTCAGCCCCTCCTTCTTATGAAAATTATACTCATCCTTCTCATCTGCTGAAAAAGGAGCACTGGTAAAAGAGTATTTAGACTTTAAGATGCACCACAGCAATTACTCCTACATAATAAGTATGCCAAAAAAAAAAAAAACTAGTTACTTATGATGGTTACTAATTAATGCATATATTTCCTATTTTTTATGCATTAAAATAAATAAATGCACTTCAGCTATACTGCTTTGGCAAACAAACAAACAAAAAAAACTATGCACAACTTGCAGATGAAACCTCCAAAAGCAGTCTTTTAATTCTTAATGACAAGTTCCCATAGTTTCGGGGCACACCACCAAGATGAATACATTAAAGAGGAGGGGCAGACATCTGTGGTCCACTATGAGCGAAAAGGCAAAAAACTTTTCAGTGCAACGCTCCTCCAAAGTGCATCCACAAAAAAAGAAAGAAAAAAGCCCCACACAGCTGCATCTCACCTGAACTTGCTTGCGACGTGATAAAAAGGAGAATCACGGATAAAGTGATTTGGACGTCCCTTATCCTCCGTTTAACTTTCCATCTTATATGGGTATCCATGACCGCCAGAGACGTCCACGGCAAAGTGGATTCACTTTTTCAACAGCTAATTAGACTTGCAAAAACTTCTGGTCAGGACAATAAAAAAAAAAAACTAAAAGCCAAAAAAGTCCCAGAGAAAAAAAGGGGGGAGGGGGGGTATATCGTTATTTCTCAAGCAGCCATAAGGGTTTGTTAGTGTGTGTTTTCCCCCAGCTGGTTGACGGACGGCCACCGTCTCTCCCGTACTCCTCTCCTCTCTGCGCTTCTGAACTGTCCTGCACCGCTGCGCCTCCGATCTGAAGTGCTGGCCCCTCTCTTTCAGTCACGTAGAGCCCCTTCAAGTCAACAGGGCAACACACACACGCACAGAAGAGGAAAAAGTCTTCCCCCCCAGGCTGTCACTCACTTTGCGGACAGGAGACTCGGGCAAATCAGAGGAGCCCGTATATTAGGGCCAGCCCTGTTATTGGCCGAGGGTGGGAGGAAAAGTTGAGGTGAAAGTTTCACGCCTCCAGCTCTTGCGCTCGGAATTCTTTTACATGGAGTCCGCTATTTCCAGAGACGTGGTTCAGAGCGGGAAAAGCAAAACTGCTTTTTTATAGGTGGAAAGGCGAGGTGTTTTATCTGCAAGAGCTGATTTATCTGGAGCTGATTGTCATGGGACTGCGAGAAAAATCGTGCCGTGCAATCCACAGGTGGACCCCCAGTGCTAGTTGATATAACAGTATACTGAGCCTAGATGATCAGATATATAGTGAGGATATACATCTATTTATGACTTTTTGTAATGTTCTGCCTTTTAAATGAATCAGATATTTACTCTAAGGAATAATCCACTCAAAGCTCATATCTTTTTTTTATGTTAATCGGTGATCTACGGGCTTTAAACCTGTTGAATGTATGATGAAATAATGTGCTTGCAGATTTTATTACCCTCTGAAGTTTTTTGATTAGTACCACAAAACTTTAATGTTTAAGAGTTAATAAAAGTAAATCTGTAAAAGAATTTCCACCTTTTATGTGGTTTCTTTATCTAGAGCAGAGACGTGAATTCATTTAATATCATTCCCACATACAGCCCACTTTGTCCTTATGCAGGCCAGACCAGTGAAACTACCCTTTATGTCAGTGTAGAGAAATTTAACTACACATTTAATCAATGCAAGATCTCAATATGAGAAAAAGAAGTTCAAATTCAACCGTATGTTTCACTCTCTCTACATGGCAAAGTAATGCCTCTGTAGTAAATTAAAGAAATCCCTCAGCATGACTCTTTGGGCTTGAATTGTAAGAAGTAAATGTGTAAAACACAGAAATCTATTGCTTAATTGCTTTGGTGTTGTATGAATGGCCATTAAGTCTTTATCAGTAGGAAAAGCTGTAAAGCTTGTGAAAATACAGTTAAAAATACCCAATTTTCCTAAATTTCCAAAGCCATCCAATGGGCTCGAATGGAGTTTTTGCTCATGTTTGACAACCCTAATCTAGAGGAGCAGAGGTGGGAGGTGATCAATGATAAGAATTTATATGGCAGTGAAAGGGGAAAAAAAATAAAAGCTGAGGGTTAAAAAGAGAAACATCTCCAGGAGGACCAGGCTCAGGGAGGGTGGCCATGTGCCGCAAAGCTGGTTTGAAGGGGGGGAAAAGGAAATGGAAAAGATGAGGATAGAGAGACAACAAACAATGCAACACACAAGAAAACAACACTTAGTGCCATATAGTCACCAAATAACACTTTTTTTAGAGCTGAATGTAGCATGAGATTCAAACTTTCTGTTGTTTCAAGAACTGCCAAAAATGGCAGCTGTCTTTTATAAGCTGTCACATGCCTCCTCCAGTGGGGGGCAGACTTCTATTAATTGCCCAGTAAAAGTTGGTTTTAAGCAAAGTAAACAAGCAGCAACATTGGAAACCGTGCCATGATGTCACATTGTCAAGTGGGATAGGGTAGGAAAGGATGAGTCTGAACGTGGTCCCTCTAACTTTAGACCTCTAAATTCAGACTAAGAGGTGTTTTATGTTACACGCTGTAGGATTTTTAAGAGTAACAGCTTTACTTGAAGGCTGTTAAGCTTGTTAAATTAGTTCAGCACCTTTGAAAGATCTCTCAGATGGCCTCTCTCAGATCCTCAGGTGACCTCTTTGGCCACATGGAAAAACTCCTTGGTTTTAAAGACATTCATTTTTTCCCCTCTGTTGTTTGAAACGAAAAGCTTGTTCTCAAAAGCGGGGTAAAAATTTACATTAAGTATAAAGTAGTATTTCTAAACTGACCGCTTACCCATATACTGTAACCGTTCCGTGGTAACATGGGTCAAATTATGGCCCGAGCCCTATATTTAGGGTGGGTTCATGCCTACACCACACTTGCCCACACTGTGTTAATCTCAGAGACTCCAAACTACTCCTGAACAAGGCCGTCACGTGCTTACTTAATTTGCCTTCTAACAAAAAGGATGTTGATACGCTGATGCTGGCACACTGCTGGTTAACTTTCATTTTAATTTTGACTTTCATCATTTGCTAAAACAAAAAGTCCCTGTGAGATGTAAGATAGGATATAGTGTCTAAAACAGGAAATTATGATTTACTCCTCAAGTGTTTCTATCAGTTTCTCCACGCTTTGTTTTCCACACACACACCAAATGTCAGGCAAGCTATGACAGTCTGGCAGTCTGTCTGGCAAGCTATTACTATTAATATTATTATTACTATTATTATCCAGCTTTTGCTCTCTTTTTTAATTCTTGTCTGCTGCTAGTGACACCTAAGGATGGTAAGACTGTGGCTGAAAAAAAGAAAAGTAGCTGAGAAATTCCACATCCTTGCTTGACAGTTTCCTCAGTAAACATATACTATGAGCAGAGTGCACCAGCTGTTCGTAGGCTCAAGCTTAGCCAAGTTATAATATTAGCAAAGTAAAGATTTATATACCACTAAATCAAAGCATGCAGCACTGCATAAACTGCAGTCACATGTTGAGATTGGTTACAGTACCTGCCAGGTGGGCCCATAAATATATATGGAATTTGACTGGCACACATTGCTTTGACCTTTAATTAAATGTCATTAAAAAGGATTTAAGTTTGGAGGTTAAAAAGTAGGATTACTTAGGTCAGAGCTAAGCATTTAAAACTGCGTATGACAGCAGGCCGACTGCTGCAGTTGAACCCACACACCAACATGAGCTTTTAAACTGTTAACACCTGATTGCAGCAAATTGCATGTAATTTGTGCTTTTTCTCAGCGGGCTGGCGTTGATTGTATTATGGCTCCAAGAAGGGTAAACATTAGAATACACTAGTCACAAAAGTAGAACGGAGGAAAGTAAAGTCTGATTCCAGACTGATGTGTTCAGTGCCCCTAACCAGTCATGCTTTATGGCCCAACATGACCGCAACCTTAACCCTAAGCAGTAATCTCCATCTAAGGTGTGCTGGAATTATATGTTTACATTTCTATTACAGCTAAGTACATTTGAAACAGAAAATATTTTTGAATTTTAGAATACACCCATAAATCTCCTTCACAGTTTTACAGTGATAAGATAAGATAAGATAACCTTTATTAGTCCCACACGTGGGAAATTTGTTTTGTCACAGCAGGAAGTTGACAGTGCAAAAGTTATATAGCAAAAATTAGAATACAATACGAATAATATACTGTACACAACTGTACAGAATAGAATAGAATAAAATAAAATACTATATACAGTAGAATAAAATAGAATAAAATATACAATAGGATAAAAATACAATACAAATTCTATATACAACTGAGTAAAAATACAACTTTGAGTATTGCACTTAGTCTTATTGCACATGTGTGGGTTTGTGTGGGTTTGATCAGCCGCAAAAGTCTTTGTTGTGGAGTCTGACAGCAGTGGGGAGGAAAGACCTGCGAAATCTCTCCGTCCCACATCGTGGGTGCCGCAGCCTGCCACTGAAGGAGCTGCTCAGTGCTGTCACAGTCTCCTGCATGGGGTGGGAGATGTTGTCCAACAGGGATGACATCTTGGCCACCATTCTCCTGTCACTCACCACCTCCACTGGGTCCAGAGGGCATCCTAGAACAGAGCTGGCCCTTCGGATCAGCCTGTTCAGTCTCTTCCTGTCCCCGGCAGAGATATTGCCACCCCAGCAGACCACACCATAAAAGATGGCTGAGGCCACCACAGAGTCATAGAAGGTCTTCAGGAGTGGGCCCTTCACTCCAAAAGACCTGAGTCTCCGCAGCAGGTACAGCGTGCTCTGTCCTTTCCTGTAGAGGGCGTCTGAATTAAGAGTCCAGTCCAGTTTGTTATTCAGATGAACACCAAGGTACCTGTAGCTGTCCACAGCCTCAGTGTCCGTACCTTGGATGTTCAGTGGTTGCAGTGGAGAATGTTTGTGCCTGTGGAAGTCTACCACCAGCTCCTTGGTTTTACTGGTGTTGATGTGGAGGTAGTTCAGCTGGCACCAGTACACAAAGTCTTGGGTCAGTCCTCTGTACTCCTTGTTCCCCATCAGTGATGAGGCAGACTATTGCAGAGTCATCAGAGAACTTCTGCAGGAAGCACTGGGTGGAGTTGTGGGAGAAGTCTGCAGTGTAGATCAGCAGTCCCCAACCTTTTTTGCGCCACGGACCGGTTTATGCCAGACAATATTTTCACGGACCGGCCTTTAAGGTGTCGCGGATAAATACAACAAAATAAAACTAGTACCGGTACCGAAAAAAGAAGATTTATTCATAACACACGTGAAGAGACCCAGGAAAACCGAGTTAACGATAAAAACGATAACAAAATAACGCTGAAAACCGATAAAAACCCTGAAAACCATACATTTCACACCTGAGCCTCAACTCTCGTGGCCCGGTACCAAAGGACTCACGGACCGGTACCGGTCCGAGGCCCGGGGGTTGGGGACCGCTGGTGTAGATGGTGAAGAGGAACGGTGCCAGAACCGTTCCCTGTGGGGCCCCCGTGCTGCAGACGACCCTGTCCGACACACAGCCCTGGGTTCTCACATACTGTGGTCGGTCAGTGAGGTAGTCCAAAATCCATGTTGTGAGGTGATTGTCCACTCCTGAGTTCTCCAGCTTGCCCTTCAGGACCGTGGGAAGAATGGTGTTAAAGGCACTGGAGAAATCAAAGAACATGATTCTCACAGTACTCCCAGCGATCTCCAGGTGAGAGAGGGAACGATGCATGAGGTGAATGACAGCATCATCCGCTCCAATGCCAGGCTGGTAGGCAAACTGAAGTGGGTCCAATGATGAGCTCACCAGGCGCCGAAGCTGAGCCAGTACCAGACGCTCCAGGGTCTTCATCAGGTGGGATGTCAGAGCCACCGGCCTGTAGCTGTTGAGGTCCTTGGGGCGTGATGTCTTTGGCACTGGTACAACACAGGAGGTTTTCCAGAGCTGTGGGACTCTCCCCAGCCTCAGGCTCAAGTTGAAGATAATTATCGGTGCAGCTGAATTACATATAGCATGATGCCTCACCTAATGGCAAATCAACTCTTTGGGGGAAAAAAATTAGCACTGCCAATTCTGAAATTGGTAGTGCTATTGGTGGGCCAAAGTGACTTTCTTTCTTTTCTTTTTGTCTTTTCATGACAAGCGTCACTATGAAATATAGGAGCAAAATTGTTCTTTGATTGTTCCTACTGTAAGCCGTTTTAATGAAATTGCATATTAGTTTTAATAAAGCAATATAACCTAAGTCTTGTTCCCATTTATCTAATAGAAAATCTGTGAATACGCAACCTTGAACTGGATAAGGAGAATTGGATGAATGGATGGATGGATAGAAAAAACGCCCAATTGCAACTTGTAAATTTGAGTGCATAAATTTGACTTCCCCATTGTCAAACATGAAAATCAAGTGTTACACCTCTGAAATTGATCCGGCAGTTGAAATTATGAGGTAAAATAATACTTTTGTCAGAAATGATGTCTAACTTGGAAAATGGTGGCCATTGTGAAACCCCAAGTGGCTAGTGGAATGTTTAAGATTACTGAATATGAAGGGACAGATACAAGGTTTGATGTTTTTGTTGACATTACAGTTATGTGCGTCACTAAAACATGCGTCTCGATCGCTTGGAAAGGAAGGAAAGTATAGAAAGCCACTTCTAAATATGGAAGATGTACTCTCTGCATTTAACCCATTCACTATAATGAAGCAGTGGGCAGCCAATCCAGCGCACGGGAAGCAGTGTGTAGGGACACTACCTTGCTCAGGGGTACCTCAGGATAGACGTTCAGTGGATTCGAACCCCCGACCTTCCAATCATAGAGTGACCACTCTACCTACTGAGCTATCCCTGCCCCTTGCCCTCTTGATATAATAAAGATATTTTTGAGATATTTAGATATATTGATATTTTTAAGGTTAAGTTTGTTTAAAAAAAATTCAGCTCCATGTATGCTAGCTCCTCAGGTTCCCCATAAGCAAACACATTTAATTCATCAAGAACTTGTAAACTTTGTGCAAGCTGACTTACATATACATCAAACCTGCATCCTGGAGCTTTATAGTCATTTCAAGCAAAGACAATTTTTCACAGACACTCCATCAAAACATTGCCCTTCAGCACTGTGACCTGGAGACAAATCACAGAATGGAGCCCATGCTGTGGTTACACTTTAATCATAGTTTCTTCAGGAGGTAGAAGCAGGAAAGTCATATACAGAACGCCAAAAGACCAGATAAATTGTAGATCCTGTCACCGAGTTCTTCATAGCTCCAAACACAGAAAGGATTTTTACACAATATTGGATGCTGCACTCCAGATCAAGGATGTGGAAATAACAAAAAGATCAGAGGTATGACATAAGTGCTTGTCTGCTTGCATGTTTTGCTCTCTGATCTGTGAGCTCACTGGCACATCAGCCTCCTTCAGGTGCACAAGCAGCAAGAGGGAGATAGGAGAACAAAGAAATAGAGGAAAAGCCAAAAAAAAAAAAAAAGATACATCTATCATCTCAAACACAACTGATATCTCTGGGTCAACTCACAATTATTTTTAAATCAAGACTCCACAAAACAAGCTGGTAGCAAATTATATATATATATTTAAATTATATTTGATCTTTTTTTTTTTTTATCTATGTATAAAATGAACCAAGTGCCTTCTCTTTCAGTTGCAGGCTGTTTTTGTTATGCTTTGTTAAAGCCTGTTTGGCACGATGCACTACAGCAGCACACCATATTTTCCATTCCACAATATGTGACTCCTTCCGTGCCAGATTTTATCATGGCAAATCTCCCCGTGCACACTGTGGGGAAATTTTGCAGAAGTCTAGAGAGAAAGAGGCTTATACTTACACACTCATAAAGACAAAACGACATCTGTCATCAGAGAGGAAAAGCACTGGTGTTTAATGAGTCAGTCTTACCTATCTGCTCGTCTCCTTCAATATGCTGTATTGGAAAACATTTTGGAAGCACAGATTTTTCTCTTGCAAAAGAAGTAGGCCAAACATATTGTTGTCAACCATGAATCAGTCAGCGGCATTAACTATAATAACTACAATAAGAAACAGACGCGTGGGTGTATTATAACTTGCAATTACATGCCAAAGAGTGTGAAACAGGTAGGCTCAAAGGACAATGTAATGTTGGCACTGTGATCACAGACGAGATGTGGTTTTCTCTAGTTTATCAGCCGTGACAGAGATCTTGTGGAGCACAAGAGTTCCCTGTGATCCTTGGGCTCAACAGGGCTGCAACCTTCCTGTTTTAACAATACTGAACTTGATCCAGCTTGTGCTATTCAAGAAATGCAAGACATCTGCTTACACTCTTCGAAAGCCTGTGCTCATAAATGCTGTTGTCAGCTTATTTATCCTTTCAATTCTATTTAGTTTGATCTATATAGCAACAGCAATCACCTCAAGGTGCTATAGATTGTATGGTAAGGACTCTACTATATTAGAGAAACCTAAAAAAAAAATCTGAGGAGTCCCTGTGAGCAAGCACTTGGCAAAGGTGGGACAGAAAAACTCCCCTTTAACAGGAAGAAACCTCCAGCAGAAAAACACAGGGTCAGGGAACGGTTGAGACGTTTGGGGAGAGAAGAGAAAACAGAACACAGAGAGACATGCCTTATCCCTGTTAATGTGGTGCGTAGTAGAGTTCATTACAATTTGGGGGCGGGGGGTCTGTGTGGTAATGGGCAAATTAGACTTGCACTTGCTTTAACGTAAATACAAGTTGAAGTTGCTTGTCATCATAAACACTCACTGCTGTGAGGTGCATTATGTCTTGGCTCACTAAATTATAGTTGTTACGACTATGTAATAAGCGCAATTTCAGGTATAATTTGCAAAATTAACCAAATTACAGAAGAACATTTTTAAGGTGAAGCAATTTTTCTTTTTGTAAACTATCATATTCAACATGTCTTTGGATTTCAGTGCTCTGAGTGAAGAGATCTAACACCGCCTTAAATAAAACCTTTCGGCCAGAGCAGCAAAAATTAAAGTGCCAAAGTCGTCGCCTGTCGTCTAAGAAATTAACTACCCATGTCTCCTTCCCCAACCCTGCAAGTCCATCTCCGCCCTGTCGGCTGTTTGTAGTGGTCACTGTAATTATGAAAGGCAGCTCATAACTACGTGTTTTAACAAGACCCATTTGTTATGTTCTTCTCTCACTGCTGAAGGCGGCTTGTCACATAATTGCAAGGATCTGAGGAGAGACATGGTGCAGGCAAGTTACTAGTCTGTCCAACAGAAGGAGGACTTAAATACTGATACAGTATTATGGTAAATACATTAATGCTTTGTGATGTAATCTTTGGGTCAAACTGTTTTCTCACGGAGATGCTCAGATTATCTTGTTTTCAAATAAGCTTCGTTAGCATAGCCTTCCTTGAATGTGTGATTATTTGGCATAACATTTTGACATAGTTATGACATAAGTTATTGTTAATGTCAGGCTCTCTTGCACAGTGTGTCTTTTGTTCTGCCTTCCTTCCCTCACCCCTCGCAACTGGTTGCAGCAGATGGCTGTGCCTAGTCTACTGGAAGTTTCTTCCTCTTAAAAGGGAGTTTTTCCTTCCCACTATTGCCAAGTGCTTGCTCACAGGGGGTCGTCTGATTGCTCGGGTTCTCATTCTATTATTGCAGGTTTTTTACCTTTCAATAAAAAGCGCTCTGAGGATACTGTTGTTGGGCATTACATAAATAAAACTGAACTGAACTGACTTGAATATAGGGAAACTTTTTTGGGTAAGTCCTCTATAACCTGACTCTCTCTGGGCAAACTGCAAGATTCTCCAAGCTGAAACCGAGTACCCACATTTTTAAAGTGGAAATAAGCATATTTCTGTTTTAAGGGCCAAAGTCAACCCAGGAGAATCTTAAAAATGCAGACCAGTTTATATTTCACTTGCTTCTTCAGACCATTTTCCAATTTACTGAACTCAGAAGGTGGGAGGCCTGGCAGCTGATTGGTGACTCACTGTAATCTTGCATCAGTGTTCAGTACTGCCATTACTAATAAATGATAAAAAGCAATGATTTATGACGTCTCATTGCTGTGGTTAAGCTTTAATTCGTTTTAGAAAAAAAACTATAATGTGTCAACCTGTCAAACTTACGGACCTTCCACCATAAAGACACATTCTCAAATTCAACCAGAAACAGCTCCACAAGTCTACAATAAATAGCCTTGGGCCATGTGAATAAAAGACATTTCTTTTAATTTAACCAGGTAAAAAGTCTCATTTGGTTTGAAAATCTCTTTTTCTGGACAAGCTGCACATTTGTACAATGCCCCTTCGTCCCAGCTAACCACAATGGACTCTAAATAGTCTGTCACAGACTCCACCGTGATGCAGGACTATGTGTCTACGCGCTACTTTCTGCTTACTCTCCAGAATAAAGTTTCCAAACACTCACTGTGTTGTCTGTGGTTATGTCAGGACCCACCTCCTGTCAGTCAAAGCCGACAGACAAACCAAACCTTGGCAATTAGTTGTGGGTTTATGCCTCGAAACTGAAGGCCTCTTCTTCATGTTTCTACATAATTAGGCACCCTTTACTGAGTTTCAATAACATTTACTTTTTCACGCAAATATGGGAAGCGGGAAAAAGCAAGTGCCAGCGCAGGAATTTGGCCGAATCTGTCTAGTTTGTGTTTCTAAGCAGGCACTTTTACTGGATGCTTGAAGGCACCTACACAGACAAAAAGATAAACTCACGTGGTGCACCCCCGTCTTTTGCTGTTTGTTTTGATCACGATGATATGAACGCCCAAAGCGCCCAAAACACAGAGAGTTTCCACTGGCCTTTGGTTGGAACCGAGCTCATATAAATATTATCATGAGTGCATAATACTTGTGCACCTGTGAATGTGTTTTGCAGCTGCCCGCAGGAGAGCGATACATCAGATTAAACTAGAAAAGCATGAATGCACACACACACACACACACACACACACACACACACACACACACACACACACACACACACACACACACACACACTCGCATACTTTTAACAAACACTAATACATATCTTTCCTAAAGATTTACACAACTGACACGTTGTCATGAACTCACCAAATGCATGTTATCAACTGAGTGCAAATCCCTTCCTGGCAGTGTACAACAGCCTGCATGGTTGTGCTCTAGAGAAATGCCTTTCCCCTGAGTATGAAGGGTAATCCCCCGAGGAAGACCTTTCAGGGTATTCAGTTTTTGTAGAATGAAATCAGAAGGATAAAATGTTGCTTAATTGTGAAATACTGTTTGTGTGTCTACCTCAGTATGCTGGTACACACACTGAGTTTAAAATCACAAGGTGCGTGTGCATGTTTTGTTTTTTCCAACCAACCATGTATTTTTCATTCCTACTGATGTTTTTTTGAGTCGCGTCATTCTGTGTTCTGTTCCCTGTTATTCAAAATGTTAAATCTTTCAACTTGTGTAATTAGGCTAAACTGTTACACATGATTAAGATGTTTTACCAATAACGGCTCAGTAACTACACTGCTCAAAAAATGAAAGGAACACTTTCTAATCAGAGTACAATATTGAATTGGTCAAATATGAGATATTGATCCAGTCAGTTAAGTAGTGGAGGGGGTTGTTAATGTGTTTCAGCTGCTTTGGTGTTAATGAAATTAACAACAGGTGCAGTAGAGGGACAACAATGAGTCAACCCACAACAGGAATGGTTTTACAGGTGGAGGCCACTAACATTTTTTCCCTCTTCATCTTCTCTGACTGTTTTTTTTTTTTCACTCTTTTTATATTTGGCTAGGGTCACTGTCACTACTGGCAGCATGAAGCGATACCTGGACCCTACAGAGGTTGCACAGGTAGTCCAGCTCCTCCAGGATGGCACATCAATACGTGCCATTGTGAGAAAATTTGCTGTGTCTCCCAGGACAGTCTCAAGAGCATGGAGGAGATTCCAGGCAGTTACTCTAAGGGAGTTGGACAGGGCCGTAGAAGGTCCTTATCCCATCAGCAGGACCACTGTCTGCTCCCTTTTTCAAGGAGGAACAGGATAGCAACATCCTCTAGTGGACTCTATGCTCACTGTGGAGCCCGATTATGATTTGCCAGAGAATACCAGAGTTGGGACGTCCACCAGTGGTGCCCTGTGCTTTTCACAGATGACAGCAGGCTCACCCTGACATGTGACAGACATGAAAGGGTCTGGAGAAGCCAGCATATTATGCTGCCTGTAACATTGTTTACATGACCAGTTTGGTGGTGGGACAGTGATGGTCTGAGGAGCTATATCCAAGGTTTGTATGATCCCCAGTACGCTGGGCTATAAGAAGTACATGAAATGTATTTTATTACCCAGTCCATACCATTATAGATATTCAGCATGATTTTTATTCCCATTGAGATCGGCATTCCTTTAGTTTCTTTGAGCAGTGTATTTAGCACCAAACATCCATGTAAAAAATATCAGATGTGGTTGGAGAGGGAGGCAGCGAATCGAGCAGAAAGGGGATCAAACTGAAGATGGCCCCTTGCTACAAATTTATGCTCTACTTGTTTACAAAGGTATTTCAGAAACTGTCTCCTTTTATTGGTGGATTTAGTTGCACTAAGGGATCGAGCACTGAATCCTTTGACTTGATACCTAAAAAGTCTGTTTCATTATCTCTGCAGAGTTTTGACAAGCTCAGCCTCATTCTTGTGTAAACAGGCAGCAAGTCAGAGAGCAGAGGCAAGGATCACCTCAGAAGGGAGTTGTAGGTGGCGTCCTTAGTCAACAGCATGCTAAGCATTGTCTGATGCAATTGGGAGATGTTTATGTGGAAATAAATATCATGCTTTTCTGACAGTGATAATTTATGCACTCCCAGTTAAGTTTATTACATGAAGGCAGAGTGCACCAATCACTGGGGCACCGCAGTTTCCCACCTGGTAGCTTGTTTGTAGGTTGACTCATTATTTCAGCAAGCTGGGTTTGATTCAGCGCCGGCTCTTTGCTGCATGCATGTAATGTGTATAGCTCTCTTCCACTCTCTTTCCAGTACTGGTAAAAAATACTTATATTTTAATGAAATGTTTTTCTTCTAATGAGATTCTTGAGGCATGAGGTTTGAGACAGCTGTACATATACATATATTATATATATATATATATATATATATATATATATATATATATATGTGTGTGTGTGTGTGTGTGTGTGTGTGTGTGTGTGTGTGTGTGTGTGTGTGTGTAAAAGGAAATTATCTCATTAATGAATACAAGTTTAGGTTGATTCAGATGAATGTTTCTCCATCTATTCTATATAACTTGAATGACCCCAGTGACTCTGTCAGCAGCTGAGGAACACTTTGGATCGCTCCTTGCCCCAGGCTGGCTGTATACTCTGCAGGCAAGCAAGCACTCAGATGCACTACCTTAGTCTCACATATGGCATGCAGCCCCTCTTGGCTCACACTGGTCCTGCTGTTCTCTGTCCCACTCTGTTTTTATTTTTTATTTTTTTGTTCTCTTTGGAGAAGTGATGTCATAAATTAAACATCACATACATGCTGTAATAATTAAGAGCCAGCAGGATATGCTAATCAGAGACGCTACACTCTGCACTAGAAGGGGAGTTTGAGAGATAAAACGCACGCCAGCTGCAGTCCGGGTGGCTGTGCCTCACTTGAGAAAAAAATGTCCACATTGAATAAGTTGAAGTGGTGTGGTTGAATCATTAGTGATGTCACTGAAGGGGTAAGAAGGGGTAGTCCCGAAATCTGGATCAAATCTTCTTTTTTGTAAATCGTGTCTCATTTTATGTTGCTTTGTTTGCCAGCTTATAAAGCAGAGGCAGTCCCTTGTAAGTGCAAAGTTGGAAGGAAAAAAGCTTGTGGTAAAGCTCGTTTTCCTTTTATTGCCAAAAGCTTTTAACCCTTTGGCAACATCACAAACACCAAATACTCTAACTTCCACATTTAAATGAACTGTATGTATATAATATAAAGGGATATTACTAGATATGTGTTCTGTATTTGCTTTCTATTCCCATTCATCACAATCTGGTTTTATGCCAAAGAACGTATATTATATTTTTTTGCAGTTTTTGGTCCACTGAGCATTAATTCTTCAGACTTTACATCTAGTGAAATGTCCTGACAGCTATTGGATGACGTGCTTTAAATTTTGGTGCATGGTCCTGAAGGATGTCTACTAATAATTCTAGTAATCCTCTGTCTTGTTGTCTCTTCACAGCTGGCACTTTCTGTATTGGGTCATATTGACTCTGATCATCCATTTTTTCATGAGATTAATGACATTAATGATCTTGAGTAAAATCTCTACAAAACTATTGGATTTACTGTCATTTTATTTGCTACATATTCCAAGGATACATCAGGATTAGTAAAAATTAATTCTATTAAGATCACAGACAGTATAATTGATGAATGTAGCCACCCTGAAGGCTTGTCTTGTGTCAATGGTTAGCCATTTACCCATTGAAGCACTCTGATTTTCTTCTTCTTCCTTCCATCTCTATTTTCTTTATGAATGCACATGTGTGTGTGTGTTGTTTGGCCCCAATCTGCCAATGACACATATGGTTCCCCCAGTGTATTGTGATTCATTATTGTGTTCTTATTGGTTTGTTTGTGGATGTTTGTCAGTGATGCAGACACGTTGTAAGAACCCAACCCTGACAGTGTCCTAATTTTGTGGAAAACTAGCTTCAGTCGCTGAACTTCAAACTGCCCATGGTAAATGGACTAGTTGTTATATAGTGCTTTTCATCTCGAGAACTCACTTTAAACGACATGTCTCCTATTTCACCTATTCACACAAACACTTTTTTCCCCTAAATTTAAGTGCTTTCTATCTAACATTCACACACTAACAATCTGATTACATGAGAAGCAATTTGGGATTCAGTATCTTGCCCAAGGATACTTTGGCATACCAACTGGACAGCCAGGGACCCACGAACCTTTAGTTTAGTAGATGGTGATTCTATGTTACCTAATTTTGCCAGCCCACTCACATTGTTTGTACTTATTTTAGGGAGGTATTAGACTTTGAATATGGCTTTGTAAAGAAATGAGAAGAGATGCACCCAAGTTTAATGAGATTCAGTTAGCCATAGTGAAAGGTGATGTAAGATGTCCCATTTTGTTTAGATACATTGTTTTGGTGGTGAGTTGATTGTTGAGGACCCAAAGAGCCAAACAAAGAAGGAATAGAATTCCAACTGAAACCAAGAAATCTAACTGTTCATTAGAAATCTAAAAGGTAGACCACAATCGAAAAGTTACAGGGCACAAGGGAAAACAGAAGAACCAGAAACATTACCAGCATATTAACAGACAAAATAAAAAAGACTAGGAAAGGACTATTTATACACTGTTGATTGTGTATAAATAGTACTAAAAATAGAATGATAGGTAACTCATGACAGGAGGGGAACGAGAGCTAGCTGAACACAATTAACTCATGTGTCAACAATTAGGGAAGTAAAAATACCACAGGGTACAACTGATAACTAACCTTCAAAGTAAAATAGGAATTAGCCAAAAGACTAATCATAAACAGAGACAAGAAAACTCACATTAAAGCTGAAAAAAGACAGGACAATGGCACAACCACAGAAAAATGAAATGGGGAGAAACAGGAAACACTGAGGGAACTAAACACAAAGGCATCCAAAAGTCTATAAATACTAAATGGAACTTAAATAATACAATAAACACTGAGGCCCAGCATTAGTAGACTAAAAAGATAACAAAACTCAACCTACAAAAAAAAATCAGAACTTCAAACACTAAAATGACAGAATATGTTAAAAAAGGATTCATAATTCAGAGACATCAAGTGGCCTGCAACTCATTAATGTTTTAGGCTGCTTGTTTACATATAAATATTATATTAAACAGTCTTTTACCAATCATTTCCTGCCTTAGGATATACAGTATATACTGCTATTGATGCAGTTTTGGTTTTCATAGTGCCTTTATTCTAAAATCCTTTTCACACATCGTCTCCCTGCTTTCAGAAGAATGTGATCCAATCATTGTCTGAAGTTGCACTTTCTCACATGCAGCACATAACTGTAGTTTGTCCACATCACACATGAGCTCACTTCTGTTAGTGCTCTGTTTGGTTCAGTCACTGGGTGGGACTTGCTCACTGAAAATTCTCCAGGACATTTACCTGCTCTTGGTTTCATTAGACATTTCTAAGACATACAAGTTGTTTACAGTACAATTATTTTATATATGTGAAAACAGATTAACTAATTTGGACTGGTAAATGGTAAATGGCCTGTATTTGTATAGCGCTTTACTAGTCCCTAAGGACCCCAAAGCGCTTTACACATCCGGTCATGCACCCATTCACACACACATTCACACACTGGTGATGGCAAGCTACATTGTAGCCACAGCTGCCCTGGGGCGCACTGACAGCTGCCCTGGTGCAAGTGAATGTTCTGAACTTTATACAAAAAACATCCAAGTACTACGTGTCCCTCTTAAACTAACAATGTTCTTGTTTCTCATTCCAAACGTTTCTTAAAATTCTTCTTTTTACTGAGCTTCATAAGACCTTTTGTGATCACACACACAAACTACACCCTTTTTGGCTCCTACCTCAAAGCACACTGTGCGCTGTCGATCTTACGTGCTGCACAATAATGTTTAATATTAAGTATTTAGTGTTATATTCCCATATATCATTGTGATGTTGTTTATTCTATTACTCTCGTTTTCTTCTGCTTGTTTTCTTTTTTCTTTCTCAACAGGTGATCCAGGTGATCGATATATGTATTTTTTGTCTGCTTATTTTGTTGGTTTTTGTTTTTTGCCCTTTATCCCCGTCCCTCTTCTCCGCTGTTTTTTTTTGGTTTTTTTTGTTTTTTCCCCCCTCTTTCTTTCTCCCTTTTCTTTTCCCCTGTCCCGTATCTAGCAAGTAAAAAAAATAAAATAAAATAAACAATAAAAGGTAAATCAAATGGACCATTACGGCAAGGCTGGGATGGTCCATTTGGTAAAGTAAATCCGTTGGGCATCTTTCGTCGCCTTTAGACAATAATTCTGATGGCAAAAGAACCAAACGGGACAGGTTTAAAAAAAAAATAAAAAATAAGACCTTTTGTGTATGAATGAAGCATTGCAAGATGTTCAGGAAATGCTGGAAACAGTGAGATGTGCTGAGTCAAGCAGCCTGTGGTCATCTTTTTTTCCCTTTACTGCTCATGATGCCATTGGCTCCACTGCCTCGCTGTCTAAATGCAATTTGAGGGTTTGGATTCCAACTCATATTAACCTTTTAGAGAAGAGGCACTTTGTGTCTTTGTCATATTTCTTGATGGTGAAAGTCTTGGCCATATGACTGACTCCAGAATGGAGGAAACTTTACAGTTAATATAATGTTAAACTAGTAAAGAGGAAAATAAGTCCATTGATGTATATAGTTTACAAAAGTAAGGACTGAAAACTGCCTGACAGTCCCTAGACTATTCTCCATTGCACTTCCATTCCCATATCTGCCCAGCAGATGTTCTTACACATAGTCAGATCTACACAAAAAGCAGTACCAAATGTAATACGGTTATGTCCTGGTGCATTAAATAGGCCTCTCTGAATTCCAGGATCACCCATCTCAGATATTTGAACTATTTCCCTGTTGTGTTTTATGCCTAAGGGAGCAATCCTTCTCACCTCTGTCCTTTATGCTACTTAAGAAAATACCATGTTTATTCTATGCATGAAGAGAAGTATTAAAAGCCAGGTGGAAGCATACTTATACAAGCACTCCAAGTCGTGCAGCATGAACACGGATATACAATCCATACATGTGCATGTCTTTTCCATCACTCGTCTTTTTACTGCTCCTGTTTGATACACTTTCCATCTAAAATGATTCATCAAAACATTTAATTGAGGTTTGGCAGCACTCCTATGGAAAATCTTAACTTTTCAGCTTGTGCCCAACTGCTATTGGTCTTGATAAACACAATGTCTGGAAACGAGACTCGCAGCATAGTAGTGAGAGCTTCTTGTGAACTTACTCCTTCAGTATATTTAAAAATCAACTGTTTTTTTTAATCAAAGCGTACATGAAAGAAACATAAGGGCACAATTTACCCATTCATAACATGCTGTAATACCACTCCTTGGATGTCTGTTGTTTTATGGCTGCTACTTGCCACTTCTCTTGCTAAGATCATAAAAGCTGAAGCTGTTACCATGTAATGGTTTGCACTGGAAATCCAGATGTCTTCTGGTGAAAGCACGGTTGGGGGGAAAAAAAGAGAATAGGAGGAGGGTCTTTCAGTGGAAAGAGGAGGGAGGGAACAGAGGACATGAGAGTTGAAGAGTGTGGGGTTACTAGGAGATGCACGTGATGAAGATGGACTGGGTTCAGTGGGAAAACCTGAGAGGTTTAAAAGTTCCTGTGTCTTTGTTAAAAGACATATGGCCACAAGTGATGCCTAAAATATGTAGACAGCCACAGGACATGGCAGTCTGGTTGTGAAAGGCTGGTAGCAAGGAAGAGGGGGCAACATGTCAGAAATTGTGGTCTGTTGGTTGCTTCATGTGGTTGATGACGCACTCACATGAATACACCACAAATCTCTGAATGAGTAAAAAGCATTTGTGAAAATTTTCCTCTCATATAAGTCCAGACTACAACAGTGTGGCTCAGACTTAGGTAATGTACTCCATAGACTGGGCATAAAATGTAAATGTTGAAATATTGATGGAGCTATAACTGGGACAAAATCATCCAGAATTAGGACGGTGGGTGTTAGTGGAATAATCCACCTAGTTAAATGCCATCATTTCGTTCAGTCTAGTTCAGTCGCAATCAGACCAAGACTGGAACTACTGGTGAGGGAGGAAGAGAAGAACACTGGAATTTTTCTGCTGCTCCCTGGGAGCTACTCATTCACTCTGTGTAGGTTTCACTCCGTATTCCTTGCTTATCCTTTTTCCTTTTTTCATTATAGCACCATGTATAATGTTTGATTCTCCTTTAAAATCCTTTCAGCAGTATGGGTTTAGGTGATCAGCAATCCAACACTTGGGTCCAGATCGGTTCTGATCTGAGTTCATACACAGTACACACAGTCATTGGTCCTTGAGGGTGACTCCGCCCAGTAATGGTGTTGGCTTTCACATTTGATTTTTGGCAGTAATATGTGACAACAAATTTTTATAGATTATCCTTAGATTTGGTTTGTGCCTGTGTCCTGTCCCCCCTTGCCTGCTTGGCCTTTTATCTCATTCTTGCACATCTACATTTTTATAAAAGATATAAAACACTATACCTGTTCCTGCTTAGGTGTTAGCATTTAACACAAAAGCCTCACAAAACTGCTAATGTGGCTAAAAAGCAGCTATTATTTCTCTACCAGTTTATTTGCATGATCTCAAAAAGACCATGAATGAAAAACAGTCACTGTTGCCAAAAAAAAGCAACATCCAGAGGGAGACACCTTGATGGAAAAAAAACAACACAAAAAACACAGAACTTGAAGTGGAGAGAGGCCAAAATGAACAGAGGGTATTGGATGGTGTGATGGGAAGAGCGTGTCTAGACTGTTCCTGGCCTGCCTGAGCTCTGCCCTTTGAAGTGCGCGTTCATGATGCGTGCTGAACTCTTAGGGCATTTGTGCAGAGCTCTGATGAGGCTTACACCAGATCTTCTGATTTTAGACCGTCATCTCCGGGTTTATAGTCCCTGGGCACCATCATACTGCTCGCTGTCTACTTTCCCACTTCCATTCATATTTTTTCCACTGATCTCTTTCCCTTTCATGCACCCCCTTCTCCTTCCTGCATGCCCTCACGCCATTTTCTGTCCTTTTTTGCAGTGCTGGCCCCTGCCAAATTCCAAGCAGATGTGTACGTGTGTGCACATGTGCATGTGCATAAAAGAGAAAGAGTGCTCTTTTTATCAGAGGTAGAGAAAGATCTCACACTCGAATGCTGATTTTCTTTTTGATCACTCGTGAGACCTTAATTATAAAAAGAGACACTTCTGCACAAAAGGCATAGAAAAAAGGCCAAAAAAATGTGGCAGATGTAATGACTCTACCATAAACACAGAAGACATTTTCAGCATTTGTGTCAAAAGTGGGCTGTAGTGTAGTGTAGCTGAACAAATGGACATGGTGGAGTCTTTAACAATGTAGTTTCAGCAGAGGTGGAAACACTTCAGAAAGTCACACGTAAAGAGTTGCTCAAGGTTTATTTTAGACTGGTTTATAGAAAGGATGAGGTAGCACTTTCCAGAATCTTCCAAAAATTACAAGAAGGGTGGGCGGGCAGTGGGGAGGAGGGGACTTTGTCTTCTCAAAGACTATTAAGCTATACAACCCAATGAGAAAAAAAAGTGCACTGAGAAAGCTGTTAAAAAGCCTACTGTGGCAGGCAAAGTGTGTTTGTAATATGCTCTTTCACAGACAAGTGTGGTGAATTAATGAGCTGAGTAAATTAAATAAGATGACTTAACATTTTCTACAGTTAGTTGTGTGCTAGTTTGGCACACAGCTGGGGATTTTAATATGATGTCAGAACACACTAAAGAGATGAGTTCTGGAGAACTTGGGAACTAATATACAGACTGAAGCATCATTACAGAGAACTCATTCAGATAAATAAAATGTGTAAAGACAGCAGGCAGCCTCACTCCCAGCTCACTCCCTTCAGTCATTTGGTTGGACCTGATATATTAACTGACTATCCAATACTGCAGCATACAGAGTCGATGCTTTGAATGTGCCATTTTCAAACCCAAACTAAGTAGTTTTGATAGCTACACACTGATAGCAAGCCATTGTGGCAACCAAGTAGTTGCAGCAACCAAATTGTTGCCCAGAGCTTGAGTGCGAAACACCTTCAAACTCTCAGCAATCACTTTCAATCTCAAGGCAGTTGCACACCTCACCTGGTAGAAGGGGAGCCATCAATATCTTCCACAAGTAGCAACATGGAAGAATTTATTATCTTTTTCAAAACTATGAGTTTCTAGTGGGCCTATGAATGTAAGTAGTTAATGTGAATTTCTGTCTAACTGAATTTCTGTTTATGTAGACAGAAACAGATGCCAACAGGCAGGAAAAGAAGCGCAGTTAATTAGGATATTATCTCAAATAGATTGTGTGCAATTGTCAAGTGATTTCAAACTAAAAGGAGATTGACTCTGTTTCATCAGTGACTTGATGCACCAAAGTTGCTTTGAAGATAGTAGCTGATTGCAATTGTTTACTGACCTGGTCCTCATCTTCAAAACAACCATTTCAAAGCTAACAAGATTAGAAGTTCCTTGCACACGTTCATAATAATTTTGGTTATGCCATGGTCTCCAATTACCATTTTCCTTACTGTGAATGCAGCATAAACAAACAGCAACTGAAATGAATGTTATGTGGAAAAAAAGAATGTATAGATGGACAGTTTTGTCGGCAAAGTTTGGAAAGTTTTGTTCTGCCTCCTAAACGAATTCTTGATCGCTTTACAATTTGCAACCAGTATTACGTCACTGTGTCATCGGCAAAGTATGTCCTTGAGACACCAGCAGTATTAACAAAACAGCAGCGTTTCAAGCCCTCAGAAGAGTATGAGACAAAAAAGTAGTTCTAGTGGAATAGTAATCAGATTTAGCAGGATTGTAAATAGTTATGTAGACAGATAGAAAGACAGACAAATATTCCTCTGTGGCACAAATCACTGCTTCGGGCGCTCCTTGGCACACCTTAGTGGAATTATCTGGTAACGGAATGATCTTCATTACACTGACAGCATGGCATGAAGGAGGAGGTCACTGAGTTTAATATGGCACATAGTTTGCTGACATCCTTTTCCCCACCATTACCTCCAGCGCATCGAAGTTAAACCCCGCAAAGGAATTTTTCACACCAGCATTTCATCAGTTTGTCAAATGCTTAAATTAGTACAGCATGAAAAATTGGTTTCACATGTACACTGAGCAAACAGAAAGTTCCAAGTATCCTTAAGAGGAAGTTAGCTCATCTGCCATTTCATGTCTAAATCATCAGTGTTAGAAAGTGCAACCCATTTTTTACCCAGAGTAGCAATATTTTAGTGTAAAAGGCAGCACCCGGGCCAAATATCACTGTGTAGATGGCTTGATGAGAACCACAACAAAGAAGAACCGCACTGATGGTACATTCTGAGCCTGAGCGATCTCAAAAATGTATTCAAAATACAACATGAAAACAGATCATACAAGTTGGGCTTTATTACCCTTATGATAAGTTATTGCCAAATTTAGTAGTCTGGTGGTTTTGGTATAAAGTACTCTGGGACTGCATAACATAAAATAAAACAAAACAAAATGTTTTGTTCCACCCGTAGCCAGCACGCTAAGCATTTTCATATGTCGTATGTGCATGCTGGGTACACTGTGGTGAGAAAGTTGGACCTGGTGTTTGGATTCTGAGAGTTCTCACTGCCGGTCAAGTTCACTATTCACAGCATGTCCAACCCACCCTCAGTCCACCAGTTCTATTCAAACAAGAGATACTGTTCTCAGCAAATAAGTAATAATTATAATCAAACATTAACCAAAATGTTGTCTTCCTGGTCTCTGAGTATTTCAGAAGCTGCTGATTTACTGGGATTTTCCCCAATAACCAACTCTAGGGTTTACAGAGAATGATTTAGCAGGAGAAAAGACCCAGTGAGCATCAGTTCTCTGGCTAAAAATGCCTTGTTTATGCCACAGGTCATGGGAGAGTGGCCAGACTGCTTTGAAATAATAGAAAGCCAAAGGTAAATGAAATTATTTTTTATTTATCTAGAACCAAATCACAGCAGTCACTTCAAGGCACCTTATAATAAGGTAAAGACCCTACAATAACAGAGAGAAACCCCCCTAAAATCAGCCAATCCCTTATGAGCATTTGGTGACAGTGGTGAGGGAAAACTCCCTTTTAACCCGAAGAAACCTTCGGGTTAAAAGAAACCAGCAGGGGAAGCCTATTGCTGCAACAAATTGGAGGAGAGGGGATGGAAACGGGACAAAAGACAAACTGTGGAAGAGAGCCAGAGATTAATAATAACAAAAGATTAAGTGCAAAGTGGTGTATAAACACCAGTGAAAAGAGTGAAAAGAGTTGAGTGAAGATGTAGTGCTCAGTAATGGGAGGCCCCAGCAGCCTAGACATATTGCAATGTACCTGAGGAAGGATCCAACCCTGACTACAAGTTTTAACAAAAAGGAAACTTTTAAACCTAATCTTAAAAGTAATCTTAAACCTAATCAGACAGTGGGGCATCTGTCTTCACCAAAGAGGGGCCTCAAAGCTGAAGGCTCTGTCACTCATTCTGCTTCTAAATATCGTAGGAAGCACAAGTAACCCAGCAGCCTGAGAGCGAAGTACTCTAGTTGGGGTAATATGGTAATACAAGGTCTTTAAGATAAGATGGGGCGTACTTATTCAAGACCTTGTACATCAGAAGAATGTTTTAAATCCAATTCTTTAATAGGGAGCCAATGAAGAGAAAATAATATGAAAGAAATATGGCCTCCCTTACTACTCCCTGTCACTAGTCTTGCTGCAGCATTTTAGATCAACTGAAGATTTCTCAGGGAATTTTTAGAACAATGAATTACAATTCTCTAGCCTAGAAGTAATAAATGCATGAACTAGTGTTTCAGTATCAATTTATGCACAAATTCAAGAAAGCATTTTTGTTTAATTGATGTACATATCCTTGTCAAAAACAATTCCTTGATTCCTTGATTCTTTGAAGACATTCTTGTAGTTTAACTAATTAGTGTGTGTTATCTGACTTCAGATAAAGCTGAGTATCATCTGCATAGCAATGAAAATGTGTGCTATGTCTTCTATCAGTACTGCCTAAGGGAAGAATGTATAACATAAACAGAACTGGTCCAAGTACAGAACCCTGTGGACCTCCATTATTAGCGCTGGAGTGTGAAGGAGACATGATAAAGTTGGAGTCTATTAGATAGATATGATTCAAACCACTCAGACAACTACTCAGATACTCAAATAACCACACAAATAATGCTCATTACAAACATGATATACAGAAGAGCATCTTTGAACACACAACAAAATAATCCTTGAAGTAGATGGGTTACAGCAGCAGAAGACCACACACAGTGTCACTGTCTGCTTAGAGAAGGAAGGCAGGAAGGCTGATGGTTCCTTTCAGAAGGATAACTATCTCATTCTTTTGTGATCAACCAAGGAATGATTGTATTTACCTTATTTCCAAATCGATGTTGCCATCCACATATTGCCACATCTCTTTGAGCTACAGCTGACAATTCTCAAAATTTTGAGTCAGTTGTAAGAGTCACACCTAATGTGTAACTTAATGTCATCTTTTCTATGATGCAAGAACAGCTCTAGCAAAAAGAGTTCTCACCTTCAGCTGGCCTGACCCAGATAAAAGTAGTTGTTCCACATTTGTGGATGTCATTTTCTGTATTCTTCACATCCACTGGACAAAAACTAGAGTTTCTAAAGGTGTTTGTTGTGCAGTGAACTAGAACCACTCAAAATGTGGGACATCGAAGTCATGATTGCATCATTTAAAAAGCCTCTACATTCTTATGCGGTTTATTACGTTTTTTCGGAAATAAATAACAAAGTTGCAGTGAAATCTTTACTTTTTTCAGGCTGGACAATAGGGATGCTGTACTGAACTCAGATCAAGCTCTGGGTTTCTACAACATTTTCTCTAAGCACACACAAACAGCCATCAAAAGACAGTGAACCACAAAAGTAAATATGTGTTAATAGAACTGTGAGCTACTGTAACTGCCAGAAACCTGCAGCACACGCTTGCATTGATGTTGCAGCCATCTGGAACCCTACTGAAAGAATACTCAGCTCATTCTTCCACAGGATATGGCATCATTTTGGTTATCCTTTATGGGAACACAAACTACAGGGTCAGTTTCCACTCCAGTAGTGTTGGTTTGAAGAGGCTTACAAACACTATGTAATAGCAATCAGCTATCTGTGAAAGCAATAGGATAGCAAAGCCAAAATCTCTAGCAGAGGCAGATGGGAACAGCAGGAGATAAAGCGAGCCTAGCTGAAAATCGATAAAGGCATCAACAGAGTGTCATTAAGAGCAGCAAGGAATTACAATGCAATGGCCAACTGGCTTATTCTCTGTCTCCTGCTCCAGCGTTTTTATATAGAAAGCCATATGTCTGGCGTGAGAGTCCTAACTCCTCACTTTTCAGCCCCTTTTATCTGTCTCGTATTCAGTTGAAAGATTTTTTAACATAAATCTGAATGTTGTATCAATATATCATTCTGGGATCAAAACTCTTGGTGCTTAGCCATGGCCAGAGGGCTGGGGCTTTGAAAATAGTTTGCATTTTTAATCCTTAAGGGTAGCATTGGAGTCCAAGTCAGAATGAAACACCATGTAATGATCTGTCTTGTGAAGATCATTAAAAATCAACGGCAAAATTCAAACGCCATCGAAGAAAAGTGATACTTTTACATTCCAAAATGTCACGGATTGCCCCGAGTGGCAAGCATAGAGACAGAAATTCTTTTTGCATATACTAATTTTTTTCAGTGGAAACATTTGATTTTAAAAGTGTTAAGGTTAAACACAAAAGCATCAACAGAATGAATTATGATTAGACTTAGATTAGGAAATTAGAAATTAATTTGATTCTTGGAAATACTGCAGGTGTTTTAAAGAAAGATCTGAAGACAGGGTGTGTCTTATCACTAAAAGAAGCTACCCTGAAGATGGCAGCGAAGTTAGCTTTGTTTTTACACTTAATTCTTCCAATAACACACTCTCATCCCACACAATCAGATACTGCTATTTGGGCAGATTCCGCTGGCAACACAAAGACATGCTCAAGGTGTCCTTTGATACACTGACTATGGCAATATCAGATGGTGAGAGATAACGGCTCCTTCTTTGAGAGAAAAATAATGCTTGTATTGGGAAACTGAAGGACTGAGAAGTTTTCTTTGTGGTTTGTATGTAGACTGTGTCTTCCTTTGTTTCTTGTCCAGTGCATGTAAATGCAGTGCTAAGGGATCTTCAATGGCTTATATGAGACAAGTTAAGAATAAGAGACCCGTTTTAAGCCCACTAACCAAAACAGACACCCAAAGCACACTTTGTACTTATTTGCCATCTCTTAAACCTAAATGATTATGATTATGCTGAAGAAAATGGTGACAGCCGTAAACACAGAAGTCAACGACTTCAAAACCATCGTCTACAAACTGCTGGCTGATATCATGGTGGCTGTCTATCTTTTATGCAAAGCATGCTAGTAAGCTATGCTAAAACAAGAGTATGCAGATCCCCGAAGGACCCCCTATCGATCCTCTACCTCAGCAGTCCCCAACCCCCGGGCCACGGACCGGTACCGTTCCGTGAGTCATTTGGTACCAGGCCGCGAGAGTGAGACTCGGGTGTGAAATGTATGGTTTTCAGGGGTTTTATCGGTTTTTAGCGTTATTTTGTTATCATTTTTTTCGTTTTCCTGGGTCTTTCCTGGTGTTATGAATAAATCTTCTTTTTTTAGGTACCGGTACTAGTTTTATTTTGTTGTATTTATCCGCGATAAAGGCCGGTCCGTGAAAATATTGTCGGGCACAAACCGGTCCATGGCGCAAAAAAGGTTGGGGACCGCTGCTATACCTAATCACACAAGCCAAGGTGTGAAAATGGATGTGGGTCACAATCAGCCAAGCCAATCTGGGACTCTCCAGAAGCTTCTCAGATAAGAGGTGAAACGTCTTCAAGAAAATTAAAGATGTCCAGACGCCTTTCTTTCAAATAAGATAACTGAGAACCTTCACAGACAAAAGTATGCAGATGATAAGTGCAACCTCAAAGAACATTCGTATTGCTGTAGGTTCTTAATCTTGTTTCTTTTTTTTTTGTAAAATTCTATTTTTTTAAGTCTTTCAGCCAGTCCAAAACTCTTCTCCAGTTCCCAAAATCAAGCCAGCACTGTGGCATCACTGAAAGTTACATGTTTTATCTCCAATAAAGTGATTAGTGTGGCTGTTCTCCCAGGTGTTAAAAAAGAGTTTAATATCCAGGCATGTGTGAAATAAGTAAGAAATTAGCAGGAAGTTATTTTGCTACTTTTCATGTAAAGGTGATAAAACATAAGAACACACATTTCTGCTTTCACTTTAGACATGAATAAAGAAACAAAAAGTAGCAATGTTTGTAGGATTCTTGAAGTTGGGCTGACATATGATGATGGTACCTGGTGGCTACCTACAGAACTATGGATAGGATCATTTAAATAATTAGTAGAGTAAACATAGAAGATGAAGGTTACATTTTTTTCCCCTCAATAAAGGTTAATCTGTGGATCCCTGATGGCCAGAGACAAATGCAACTGTGGAGAATGAAGAAAATGCCACGAAACTTCAATCAAGAGAACATCTGAAATGAGCCATCCACAAGTCATTAAAATGCTGCTGCGTGGTTTGGATGACTCTATGAAAAATTCCTGATCCTAAGCTTCATGTGCCCTTTGAAATCTTAGTCATCCTTAGAGCAGTTCTTTTCTGAAGCGTTAAAATATTTGGTGTCTGGCAATTTATGAGCAAATGGGACGTAGTTACATCATAAACTTTATAAAACTGAGCTTCAAGTCGCAATGCACATGAACAGTGCTAATAAAAAGCCAGAAAGGATGACGACAATCACCGATTAATCTTACGGATAAGATAGATGCATTACAACATGTTAAAAAGGTTCAATGAACACAGTAGGACTTTGGACCCAAAACAGGATTTATATGTCATCACTTAACAAGCAGATTTCATATAAAATTGCCACAGAAACGCAATAAGGATCAATGAATTTCATGGATGGCAACCCAAAAATGATAATATTACTGGACTATGTGAAGTTAGTTGTGGGCTGGCTGTTTAGAGATGACATGCTATTGAATGATAATAATGGGTCTAAACTATGACTGTATTTAACTGATAAATACAGAAGACTCACCATGCAGGGGCCTGTAACATGCCTGGTAACAACTGAAAGAGTCCTGAAAGAGAACCAAAGAAAGAAGGGTCTCAGATTTATTTCGGATGGTGTGTCTATATATGTACAGAGCTAAATATAAAGTCTATGGATGTGGGACACATGTAACTTCCCTTCTTTTAATGTCAATCTGTCACTTTACCCTTCTCAAATGCTCACACACAAACCCGCACGTTATGTTTGAACACATTTTGAAAGAACAGACATAAAGGCACACAAATGCCTACAGTGCAAGCGTATAAACCCATCACTCTTTCCTGTTTTCTGTCTCATTTTCTCTCTTTCATAGATTATCAGCCCCACACACAGTTTGTTTGACAGGCTCATCAACCATGTGTGGATGGAACAAAGTGTTTCCTCTCCCATGCCTCTGGGGTATTCAAGCATTCAAAGCGTTTGAAACATGTGCATTCCCAGTTTTAAAGATCAGCTGTTACTAATGATTTGCCACACATGAAAAATGCAAGTAAGGCATTATGTAGGATAAGACAATGCAATGGCATAAAATGCCGCTTTACTTCACTTACAGTTGCTCTAAAAAATATTTTATAAGCACCTAACAAAGGACGTAATATGAATGCAGTGAGCACAGTCCTTCAGAGTGTTTTACCAGGGATCTGTGTACTCATCACATTACTGCTTTAGTCTCCCGTAGTATATTTATAGCAGTAGGCAAATGTGACAAAAAGGTTTATAGCAATGTGCACTAACTTCCCAGCTTCCCAGTACAAACATTAGCGACTGTTCTGCTACTATCATTTAGTAGAGAAAGGACAAAAAGAAAGTGAATATTGCACTTTTGTCTGTTAGTTGGACGAAAAGTTACAGAGTCGATTCAATTCAGAAGCAAAAAACATAAAAGATCTTTTCACAATATTAAGAGCAAATTTCCTTAGAAGTGCTAATATTGATGTCTCTGTGTGGTGCTGAGGATGTGAAATAATTTCTATAATATTCTCCTGATTGGCAGGTGTCACTTGTTCAAAGATTTCTCCTGGAAATCTCTTCTTTTGAAGCTGTTGCGACATCTTCGTCTTTGTAATTTGGGAATATCTGGACAGATATATCACTGAAATGGCGGTAACTGACCAGGTTTGGTGACATAGTTTTGGGTTGCACTGCGATTTAAGATCCAGATAACATACTTAATTATCATTAGCCATTATTAATTGTTGTGCTGTAATTTAGAAAATTGCATAACTTTCTTTTCTTTTTCTTTTTGGACAGTGTGGTTCTGTGCAGAGGTGGTGATAGGTCAAAAACCCCAATACCACCCTACCAAATACAACCATTTCCATCTTGAAAGGTCACAGTTGACCTTGTTGGGTGACATCATGGTAGCACTATGGTGGATTTCTCTTCCCTCCATTAAAATAACAATGCTTGCTAGCTTAACAGCCAAGTACCCACATAACAGCGGCAACATACCAAACATTACTTTACAGTAACACTGTGTTGGTCACACTGATAATGCATTGTGGCTTGTGAATGGTAACTTCACATGAAAAACTGAAAAATTAAATCAAACTGAAGTTTCTATTAAAAGCTACATTTTTGTTTCATCTTTAGATAGCTGGAAGTGAGTTGCCATGATCTACACCAGAAAAGGGTGTAGAGTGGATCTGGCTCACTCTGAGCTCACACCGTCATTGTTCAGTAAGAGAAAAAGCAATAGGCAGGAAGGAGGTGGGACAGGGCGGGGCTAATGGGCCATGACTGGAAAACTTCAAGCACGTGAAGGTGGAGCTCATTGTTGGAAAGCCTTCTTTATCAATATTACTCCACCCCCTTTATTTTCCTGCCCCCTCCCAATGCACACACAGATACAGTTTTCCTATATTTTCTCCACAGCCTATCGTGTAATAGTAGAAACATATGCGCACTGCTGTGCTGACATGTGCGCCGGCCCTGGGTCCACAGGGAGGGTGAGGGATACATGGTGCACTGAAAAAACGCTATTAATTCCTCTCCTCCTTTCTTTTTTTTCTCCCCTGTTTTCCTTTAGTTTCCCCACTGCTAGAATGATCTTTTCACTTTTGACTTTGTGCACAGTTCTACCAACTTTCTCCTCCACAGCTTTAGTTTCTTCCAAACTTATTGATCCCCACTTTTCATCCTCTGTTTCTCAGTTTTACTGCCCTCACTTGTTCTGTCTGGTTACTCTTCAGTCAGCATTAAGGGATCTACCTCTCTTTCTATTGCTCCCCCTTCCTTGTTTTCCCCCTTTTCCTCTTTCTTTTACATTTTTCACCACTGGCTTTTTCACCGTTGGTGTGTTGAAACAAGCACAAAGAGCAAAAGATGTTTTTAAAGAGAACAAAAGTCCTTGACAGCTGCACATTTGCCTTGGCTCCTGCTTTTGAGCAAATTCCATCCCACCCATTTGCATCACTCTCTGCTCCGCCTGCCTCACGTTCTCACAGCTCCCACGTTTTAACTTTCCGTCACTTTTTTTCCCTCTATGCTCCCTCCCTCCTTCCCTCGCTCACTTCTTTTTCCTTTCCCTGATTTTTACAACCCCTCTCCTCTAGATCCCTCTTCCCCACTTCTCTCACCTATCATTTGTAATGTTCCTGCTCTTATTTTACTTCCCTCTCGTCTCTGTGTAACCCATCCCTAAGCTTGGTTTTGCTTCCATTTCTGTCTTGGACGACAGATTTGTCATTTACTGTGACCATGATCCAATATCCTTCTGTCAGCATGATTCTGTCCAATCAGAGTGAAGTGTGGTGTGACCGTGACTCCATGGAAAAACAGAGAAGGAACAGACAGACATCCTTGCAGACAGACAGACAGACCAAAAGAGCCTCCACCAAGCAGAGTTAAGTATGTCTGACACAGCTTGATGGAGACTCATTTTCTCAGAGATTCATCTCACGAGTGTGTAGTTTGAGCGGGTGGGTGTTCGCTATAAAAGGGAGGATGACTCCGGTCTCTGGGATAAGAAACAGACATGCCCTCGAGTCGTTCCAGGGAAAAATGTAAACAGCTTTATTTTAACAGCGTTTCTAGTTATTTTCTCAAGAACTCCTCTCAGTAAGAAGTGCAGTGATAATAACAGAAATTCCCACATCACAAATACATAAATGATGAATGACAGGAATGGCAGAGTAGTTGCTGTGATATCCTGGATGATGGAAGCGCTGAGCTCTTTATTACTTGGGAATGAGGGTCAGGTCAGGGTTACACTGTTACATAGGTGGATGGTTACACTAAACATGACCATAGTTCACATAAATAATTCCTGTGAGCCAAGAGCTCAGGCTTTCAGACTGCTGGAAACACTTTGTTTTGTACTGTTTTTTCTACTCTTGGTTCCTTGTGATGTCAAAGACAGGAGATGTCCTTAATATGACCATCATAAGCACACAGCTCTGCCCCACCCACCTGAGGTTCAAACCTTTTGTTGGGGAGGGGCAGCCAATCAGACTAAAGTTGGTTTCAAGGGATTGCAGCCTTATAAAGGAGAAGTAATCATTTAATACAGTGGGTAAACATAACACAGTGGTTGTTAGAGTCGTGGGAAGTGTGTTCCTTCTTCTCCCTGGACAGTACAGTTACACCTATCAGAATACAGTACATTTAGTTTACAGTTAGCTTCTCATCCTATTAATATGCAAATAGTATCCTAGCACAACTAGTACAACACTAGTACTAGTACAACTAGTTCAAATGCATGTGATTAGCTGAAGATCAGCAAACACATTTTTGTTTTAGTAATTTGCTTGTCTGGAGCATTCAGATGTGTGTTAACAAAGAGTCTCCCCAAGAGTGGACATCCCAGCAAATTTACCCCAAGGTCAAGTGCTACTGCTCATACTATACAGGCTGTTAAATTTTATATACTATACAGGTTCATATGTTAAATGTTATTTTTTTAAAAAAGCCTTAACAGATTTGGCTTGTTTGAAAGCATTTCTTTAAAAAGGTAAAAAAAAAAAGGACCTTTTTTAAGAAAAGGACGTAAAAAAGTACATGAGCAAACCTGAAAACTCCTGGAACAATGTCCTTTGGATAGACAGAAGAAAAAATAAAGATGTCTTGCCATAATTCATAGTGCCATATTTGGCAAAATACCAAACACAGCATATCAGGATAATGACCTTAAGTCAACTGTCAAGCATGGTGGTGGAGGGGTGATGATTTGGGTTTGTTTTAGAGCCACAGGTCTTGTGCACTTTGCACCCATTGAGCGGACCATGAACTCCTCTGTATACCAAAGTACTCTAGAGACAAATGTGAGGCCTTCTGTTTGACAGAAGGCCTAAAGTTCAGCCAAAACTGCATGCAACAGGGCAATGATCCCAAAGCAGCAAATCTACAACAGAATGGCTGGGAAAAAAGGATTAAGGTGCTGCAATGACCCAGTCAAAGTTCAGACCTCAACCTGATTGAAATGATGTACTTGGACCTTAAAGAATCTGTGCTTGAGTGAATGCCAGAAAATCATTAGTTCAAGTTACTGAATCAGAATGTACTTAGTTTTACACAAGACTTTATGGACTCCTGTGATTATATTATAATATACCTCAGGACTTTCAACCAGTAGGAATTCGAGTTCCATCCCATATGGCTATTTTTACTTCACTTTTCACTTTTGCCTTGCTTTTTGGTTAGGTTTAGGCTCCAAACCAGCAAAAATTTGCTTATGCTTCAGTTAAAGAACTTCCCTTTGTTGTCCACACATTATAAACCGGACTCTCAACTTTAAAAACATTTTTTTAAACTCCTTGGTTACTAATGAAATGATTCAGTGTGCATTGACTACCATCCAGGTTTAAGCACATCTAATGTTGTATACAATGAGGTCCTGACCAACCATCACTATAAATGACAGTTGGGGGGGGAGAAAAGGTTGCGTTGTTTGCCTTTATTGTACACATTATCAGACAAATTAGATGAACCATTGCCTAAAGTTTGATTTGAGCAAATTAGACAGCTCCAATTGTTATAATATGTAATACTTCAGTATATTTCAGTCTAGCCTTCTTGGGAAAAATCTGGAAGAAAAACATGTATTTTATGTGCTTTTCAAATTTAGCAAATAACAGGGAAAGACCGCAACTGTGTGAGGCTGAGACTTCATTACTGCTACTTTTAGCTCCTGGAATCGAATGAGGCTCTAAATTATGCTCTTGTGGATGCTCATCTCTAACACTGTTCCGAAGCTATGTTGTCAGTGGATGGATGTGGCCAGGACGCTGCCTGTTTTGTTTTGCGCCGCGGCCTTTGGTAGGTGACGCTCAATTTAGGTGTCAGGTGATATCAAATTAAATTTGACTTATGGAAACACGGGGCTGCCAAAAAGAACGTTTTTAGGTGGGACAAACCACAACCTTAGAAAATCATGTGAAAAGGTTTCTTCTCGCTCTTCTCTGCAAAAGGTGTGAGAGAATGGATTTCATTACAGTGTCTCAAATGACTCATTTTCTGTCTGAGCTGAGGTGGATGTTTGGATTCCAGAGGGTGCTCATGCTCTAGCTCATTCTGCCCCAGTAAAGCCTTAGGTCGAGGCAGGGCACAGCAAGTCTGCAACGGTCAGCTTTCCAAATTGGCTTTGTCTTGTTGTCCCAAACTTCCTTCACTCCCTGCACCAACCCTCCTGCATTTGCAGAGAGAAATGCATAGGAATGACTCTGATACAGAAAACTTTCCTTTCTTAACTACCCGTTTGGATACAAGTACCTGAAAATTGCGTTTAAACCTTTCCATTGGAAATTCAAGCTGTGGCAGTTCCATGTAATGTTTTAATAAACTGACTGAGGCCACTGAAAGATACGCTTGTTGGTCGAAAGCAAACCTTTTACTGTAATTGCCTGAAATTGCCTCAAACTTGCAAAATCTGTGCAACAGTGTTGTTTCCAATTTACCCCACTTACAACCTCTGACATAAAGCGATAGGCATTTTGTGGTTGCATAGTTGTATTGTGTGATGTGGGCTGTTGCAGACATGTTTTACCCTAACTCTCCCAAGTTCTCCCCAGCTTCAGGACATGGTATTTAGCACCACTTAATGAGCCTCAACTTCAGCTGCCTCTTTTACAGCTAGCCATAAAGCCAGACAATACAACATCATTAGTGTCCGTTCTCATGAAACACTTTGTTATATAACTGGAGAAAGGAAGTTTGCATGTTACATGTCCACAAAAATATGTCAGGGAGATCCTGTCAAACAATATTTCCTAATAAGTCCACTAATCATAATTAAGCTATTTTCTTCCTCTGCCTATTTTAGGTTGGAAAAAACAACAAAAATGAATTGGCAACACCTGGTTTTAAACGAGCGTGGGGAGACATTTAGCTTACAGCATGAAAATGCTTTTGCTGTGCAATGGAAATGACACTTGCAATGTTTGTCTCCATCTGTTTTTTCAACTCGTCCTCTCTCACTCTACACAAAACAAAAAAAATGTTCTGCATTGAGGATGACAAAGTAACATATATGTATGCACTAAACAAAGTCGGAACACATGTGTAGCCTGCTAGCTAGCTACTGTTTGCAGCATGCTTACTCATATGGTATCTCACTTCTAATGGCTGAGCCAAGGAGACAAGCAGTGAGGAATATACAGCTCTCATACAGAAGCTTTTATTCATTATAGCATATTAATCCTGTATTCTTACCATTTACCTCACAACTTTGGTAAACGGACTCTTTTATAGTGCTTTTCTACTCCACTTGAGCACTTTTTCCAAAATGTCTCCTTTACCAGTTCACACACACACATCTATACAAGCACTTTTTTCTGTGTCTAAGTGACTTATCATCATCATTCATACTCGACTGAACGCATCAGAAGGTATTTGATTTTCTTGTCTGCTAGGCATAGTTTGTTAATTTGTTAGTACTCTCATAGCATGAACATGATGCCGATCACTTCTATGGATTAAAAAATGATCTGAGTGAGGCAGTACTCTATGCTACAATTGTTTCCACACTTGAACTGTTTGTCAAAAAGGCCTCTTTACATGTTTGTGGGATGATAAAATTGCTCTGTGGAAAAGACTGAACCCCTTTAGCAGCCCTACAGCATGCACTCATAATTTGAAGTTTAGAGTTTGTATCAAAGGAATGAAGATGGGGATCAGAACTAAGAAGGATTGTAAAAGTGTGTGTGTGTGTGTGTGTGTGTGTGTGTGTGTGTGTGTGTGTGTGTGTGTGTGTGTGTGTGTGTGTGTGATAAGGTTTGGGGGTGGGTTGGAGGGTTACACAGAAGGTCCAGCAGGAGGACAGGAAGCTGCTTGTGGGGTGCAAGGCTGAGCAGATCAGGGGGCTGAAAGACTCTGTTTACAGAAGCCACAGTCTGCTTAAGGCATTAGACCCCTCTCCCCTCAGCTATCAACACTTCCAGGAAAATTTACACATATTCTCAGCTATGCCAACTCACATTAATGCACTTATGCATGCTCAAAGACAAGAAAAAGCAGTGTTAACAGTTTAAGTATCTGTTTTACAAATATGAACAGGTATAGTAACAAATGTAAAGATCCTCTAAATTGCTTAGAATTAATGAGTCCTGTAAATATGGAAAGTCGGTAAAATACCCAATGGGATTGTGGGAGAGTGCTGACGTGGATGTTTTGCCTGGAAGGAGATGTTTTGCAGCTGAGTCATCCCCAGCTTAGGGAGCCATATCCTAGGCAGACTGCACCCCTCTGACCCCTCCCTGGTTCTCCTCCTGCAATCTTCCTCTCTGCCTCCAATTCATGCTATGTCTCCAAAGGGACTCTTAGCTGATACAATGAATGCCACTCCTCCTGGGAGGTCATGACAAGAAGGGGGCACCTTCTTGTCATGACCTCTCTCCCCCCCACCCCCACCCCCAGTGGAAAGCTGTCTCCACAGGGAACTTGAAAGGCTCTCCTCTCTGGGAGGTGGAAGTTGACCATTTCAGGTCAACTTCCAACTCCTGGAAACAGCAGACAGGCAAACAGGTGTGAGTCTGTTACCCATAAACTGCCATTTACCAGGGCCAGAGACCCCCAGAGGAGGCCTGACACCTAGACACGTGTGTGTAAGTCCAGGGAAAGACACATAACTCACGCAGACACGTAATGCTGGGTGGGTGGGCCTGCTACTTGCTGAGACAACAGGAAACATCACAGCTGTCAACATTTCAGGATTCTGATTGTTTGCTTTTAGGTTGAACAGTTTTCTGGTCTGTCTGTTTGTTTGTTTGTTTGTTTGTTTGTTTGTTTGTTTGTTTGTTTGTTTGTTTGTTTGTTTGTTTGTTTGTTTGTTTGTTTTTTGCATTAGACTCACTTTTAAAGGTGTTAGATCAAATTATGGAAAGCATTTTTCTCAATTGTCAGGCTTACTGTACGTGCTGAAATCTTGACACACCTAAATACCCCAGAGATCAAAAGAATTTTCAAAGTTTGTGCTTCACAAACCATTAAAAATGGGAGAGAAATAAAATAAAATCCTTGTCTTTCCATAAACAGTGTTCCTGTCACGTAAGGTATTGGCAGGAAAACGGTTTTAAATCTCCTTGAGGCCCCAGATTTTCTCATCCATTTTTTAGTTCCATGTGCAATAACTCAGTGTTGTAACTCGAGGAGCCAAGAGCTGGCCAGCTGTGGTCAGCAATTTTTATTTATATGACTCAAATGTCTATATGTCACTTAATAATTTTAACAACTGGTCTGGTAAAAACTGACATGGTTTCTGATCCTTCACATACTTAGCAACCACCGGTTGCTAGATAAAAATAAGTATTCCCCGACCACTTGTCAGTGGTTGATGCACATTGGTGGCCATCACTGTGAAAAACGTAAACCCTCAGTCACGTAGGTCTAGAGTGTAGTCACTGAACCTCTGGTAAAAACTGGTCACTAGGAAAAAATGTACTTTCCCTAACTGGTTATCTTGCGGTTGTGGGAGGTTGCTGCTTGTTGCTGGGTGAAACTTGTATAGAAGTTGCTGACTTGTGTGCAAGCACTCACCAGCTACTTGCTAAGCAGTAGAAACAGAGAAAATTCACCTTGAAAGTAAGAGTTGTTCCACTGAAACCAACACAGAATTTCAAAATTTCAAAGGCAATTGTCCATTTGCAGTTTGTGCTGCACTTTTTTGGTGGTTAGCAAGTGCCTTCAGACACCTCACTGTCTTCCATGCAAATTTCGGAGGATTCTTTTGGTAGCAACCAAAATGGTGCAGCACCCTCTTTTGCCTCTGATTTCACACAATGACAGCCAGGAACCTCCAGCCAACAATTTTTCCCTAGCAACCACAGGTTGTCAGGTGGTTACCAACCAGTCTCTAGGCCTGTGTGACTGAGTTTAGCAGTCTTAAAGCAGGATCAATGTGATCTCATTAACTTATACAATGAATTAAAGCAGATATGTAGTATATAGTTTCTTTATGATTCATGAACCAGTGGTTCTCGTTAGTTCCCAAATCTACGCGCACGGCCTCTTGTGTGAGTTTACACAAATACCTCACTATTTGTTGTTACTGCCTCTTTGGCAGCCCAGAAGTTAAGGAGAAGCAGAATTGATTGCACTGCATGCTAGAAGAGTGCCATGCCAAAGAAAGACTGCAGCAGGCAGACGCTTGGCTCCGCAAAGAGCTGACTCAGGAACGTGTGCATAGACACCTTCAACTGCATGAATTGATCTTTAGCACTTTTTTGGTCATTATATATACTATGGAGCTGATGCCACTGAGTATCTTTTCCATATCTGCAATTTGCATTGCTTTTCCCCTCCTCCCATTCCTGTTTACTCCTCTTCTCCCCCTTCCTCCTTGCCTCCATGTAAACTCTGGGTGAGGGGAGGGGGGTTGAGATGGTGGGAAAGCTGCTTGTAGGAAGTTTTTTTCCCCCTCAATGTTAATGTGTTCACCGGCTGGACAGCACATTCTTTCCACCTCTGTCGGCCTCACGGGTCAAGCAAAACCATACCTCCTCTTCTTTCTCCCCCTCGCTCCCTCTTTCTGTCTCGCTCCTCCCTTTCCTCTGGTTAATGCACTGAAGTGACTTAGTTAAACTGTTGGAGTGGGAGCTCCAGGACTGGATTTGGGGGGGAGGGGGGGCACGTTGTCAGTTGAATCACACTTTCCAGCGGTTTCCCTCTCTTGTGTTATTCAGGTGCTGTCTCTGCAAAAGGGCAGAAAAAAAAGGAGGAAAAGGCTTTAAATATAAACATGTGTGGCACACCAGTAACGTGAGTGTTTCCATTCCAGACGCTTGATTTATGTCTGGCAGCTAAAACACAAGACACAGGATAAAGAGGAGGGGGTGGGAGAGATAGATGTGGTCAGCATGGAAAGACTGCGGATGGAGAGTGAGATGAGAGCCCGCTAGGCTCCGATAATTGCGGGCTTCGCCGAAACATGTCTTTTTTGTCATTTGCACACTTGCACATGAACCGACGCATCCTCGCAACAGCTGAATGACTCTTAAGGAAGAGTGTTTTAAACATCCTTCAAAATTTGTAAAGTCTGTGTTGTCAGTTTGTTTACTTTATTCAAGTAGGTTATTTCTTTGCCTTCAGTTCACTCCACAACTGGAAATGCTGCACAGCCATCAGAAGACAGAAAAGCAGCTGAGACATACCGTACAGCATGACTGAAGTGAAGTGTTACAGGAGTGAGTCATGGTGCACTTAGACATTTCCCTCATTGTGGTTTTGTACTCCCCAGAAATGACCAGCATAGACTGAAACACAGACACTGACTAATCCTGATAAAAGGTGATCTGACAGCCAACACGGAGAACCAATCAGAGCAAATTTGTCCATTAATGATGTGGAAAAATGTGTGGAACAGCCTCATGTCCTGCAGTCAGTTCTACATTTTCAGGAAATGGTTGAGATAAAGTTTTGGACTGGAAGGGGGCGGTCATAAATCGGCAATGTGGCAACATGGCAAAGTCATGACGCAACATTTCAAGAAGTTTTATCAACCTGGAAGAGTTTATCATGCCTAGATATGCTTGTCAAGAACAAAAGCTTGCACGCACTTCAATCAAGAGCAAGAAAGACTTTGAGGACCTGAGGAAAAGCTGCAGGGCATAAATGTACAAAGGGGGCAGAAATTATATGTTTCATGGGTCAAAGAGTCAGGGATTTGAGGTGTAGTGCAGTTCAGATCTTTTGGCTGATATTTGAGGTAATTTAAACACATATGGCCTGTTTGACAAAAGGAATGGCGATGAAGAGAGAGGGTGAGCTCATTTGTTTTTGCCTGGGGTGCTCGATGGTAATAGGTCAGGGGTCTGAGCTGTCAAGTCAAACGTCAAACGTGGATGGCGGAGAGTAAAGAATGGACGGGAGTGATCTGCAGGTAATGAGAAAGTGCTGAGTTCCTTTCTTGGCCTTTTATCTCAGTAAACCTGGCATGCTTCTTTCTACATCCTCTCCTGTATTTATGTCTTTATAATCTACACTCAGACATAAACCCAGTCAAACACACAGTGCATCATTTGGTGTAATAACACATACAAGTTGTCTGAAATGCAGCTAACTGCTGACCAAAAATGTTTAAAGTTACACAAGGGAGCTGTGATTTTAGGACCATGAAAAAGCTAAAATGGTAGTTCCCCCTTTAAGAATGGGTATATTGTGCTGGAGTTTATTTTCAAAAGAAATCAAATCCAACAGAAAAGGCTCAACATAAGTGCAGCTTGACAGGCCCAAAACATTGGATCGGATGTCCAGAGAAGAGAGGTCCCGCAGAGAGTGTGAAAGTGAGCATAGAAAAGAAAAACAAAGGTGCCTGAAACGGGAGAGAACTTTGGCTGCCTACAGTATTTTGCCCCCCACCCACACATTTGTTGGTTGATAATTACTGCCATCTGAACATATACCAGACAGAAATGTATCCAAGGTAATTTTGAGTCAAACCATCATCTTTCTTCTGCTATACTCAAGTTTTTAACTTTATTCAAGTACATAATCAACAACCCACAAACGCGAAACCTTTCACATGTCCTTCTCTTACTTTTTTAATGTAAGCACAGCATTTAATTGTATTATAGACACTGTAAGCAGTTCTCCAACAGGTTCATTTGTTTTAAGCCTACTCAAAAGGGCTCTAGTTATTAGCATAGCGTTTGATATCATTTTAAATCACAGATGCACCTTGCTAACCAAGCTAGCTAGCCAGCTTTAACTATGGGGGCTCTAAAATCAATTTGCTAAAAAATCTGGAACTTATATTAATAAGGTTTTATACACACATGACTACTAACCATGGGATGTTAACTTGTCCACTGTTTTAGACATGTGACAATCACCATGTCAAAGTAGGATCATGTGAATAAGGTAAGTTGTGCAAAGTCTAGAGACTGGTCTGCCACCATTTCTGTTTGGTTCACACTTATTCCAGTTGTGCTACAATTCAGCTAGTTGCTAGTTAGTGTTTAACAGTCTGCTAACAACCAAACCAATTAGTAGCAGGTTTTTGGTGAAGCACCTTCTTTGCAACTGATTTCATGCAGTGAGAACAATCTGCAGGAACCATTTGGGAAAAACACTCTTTTCCCTTAAAACAAATGAACCTGTTGAAGCTTAATTTATGACTGTTTTTATTAGTTTCTTGGATGAAAACTGAAATAATAATGGTGGGCACTGTAGACTACTGGTCTGATTACCACTTTATATCCAATAGTTAGTTCTGAACATTACACCATAAGGGGAAAACTGATTAAATTATATTATAAAGGAAAGAATCTCCTCAGTATAAAAATGGTTGGCTTGCAGTGTTTCCTGATTTAATAAACTAATTTCATTTTCTTTGTGCACGAAAGATGATGACATAATGAGCCTGTTAAGGTGAATCACATCTAATATCAGCTACAGTGTAACTTTGTATTTTTGCAGCTTTCATAACTTGTTTTGATTAAGACTTGCCATTTTTTTAAATGTCTGTGACATGTGGCCATTTGGCCAAAACCATAGTAATCTTATTTATACTCACAAAGTGTCCTTTGGTAATGGTGCCGTGAAAGCCACTAGTAAAACACGTTTTGCTCTCACATGAGATATAATTTTCCAGCATACAGAGGTAGTTTTTGGTTCCTAAACCCAATCAGCAAACGAAAGCAAGAGTAAACAGCAAAGACTAGAAAAGTGTTATATAAATAAACTCATAAGATTTGCTGCCACTGATGCCTCAAAGCTGTAGATAGAGCGGGTCATCTCCAGACTGCTCCAGTCTGCATGCCAAATATCCTTGGGCAAGATACTAACCCTAAGTTGCTCTCCAATGCATCCATCAATCTTTTCTAGCTAGAAAGCTCTTAAGCATAGAAAAAGTGCCTGTATGAATGGGTAAATGTGGGATATTGTAGAAAGTGCCAGTCCAATTACCATTATATCAGGAAGCCTTGTCCATAACTCTGTGATATCAACAGTATGTGACAGAATATCAGTATTTATCATACTAAGAGGAAAATTAGAAAAGTTTTGACTTTTATATAGTTGTTTAGTTTATACATAAAAATAACTTAATTGGCCATGAAACTGCCAGGCTAAACTTTCATCAAATTAACACAAAGTTGACACCATTCTTTAAAGCTATGCAATCAGTGTCACTTGTTTGCTGATGACACCTACATTTATCAGCCTTTTATACTACTAAACTTTGTTTGCAGTCATAAGTTTATTATATCTTGACATGGTTCACTGAGGACTCACACACACGACTCTTCAGTTTGAGGAGTGGGGTTTATTTCACATTCACCAGGTGTACAGACAGTGGAGGGAATTGTGCTATATACAAGTGTGACAGGGGTCCGGGCTCCAGGGAATCCAAGGTGGGGAGGACAGGGGAAAACACTGGCTCTTCTTTGCCCACTTACTGCTCGCTACCAGCCACTCTCCAAGCATCCACGACTAGGGACAGGTCCAGGGGATCTAAACACAGAGCGAACACATTAGAACAAAGGCACAGATATAACAGGAGTCTAATACTATGAGAGCTGAGATACACTGAGCACAACGATCCAGCGATAAATGGCTGCCTCAGGTGTTTCAACTTCACAGGTGCATGGGTCGAGGGCATGAACCCACAATGAGCTCCGCCCCGGTGAGAGAGAAAGAACAATAATGCAGCTGATCAGCTATCTGCTGATCCACCGGGCCGTGACAGAATTTTGATTAAACATAGATATTCTCCTCAAAGCATAATCTCTCTGATCTTGTGAGAAAATCTAGAGAAATTTCAATTTTGTCAGTTATTCTAAAAACAAGGTCACTGTTGCTTTCTCATCCCTTTTCTCCTTGTAGTTAGAGTATCAAAGAGCACATCAGGTCCTAATGTGGGAAAATCATATGGCTGCTGTCCGTTTTGTGAGCATCATGACTGAAACACATTAATTTTGAGTATCTCTCTGCTGGTTGTGGAAACTAACTGGTTATTGGCTCAGTTTGTAGGAGGTTCTTAAACTAAAGCTAGAGAGAACTAAAAGTCATGTTTATCTCAAGCAGCAGCTTTCTCAATTAGATTAATTAATTAAAGTGGAATTTTTAGTTTTTACTGTGGGAGGACACCATATATCTCAGGGAAAGTCCAAATCACTCAACCAGCTTGCGTGCTTTTATCTCATTTATGTAAATGTTATGCTGCTATATATTTTTCATTTAAGTAAAGATACATAACAGCTGCACTGTCTTAAATCTTCTCTGGTGATTATGGGCCTTCTCTTCTTCTAAACTTTATTGCATGACCTCAAGAGTGTCACAAGTCCCACACTTCCCTGTTAAATCCAGGCATTAATCATCCAACATATCCACAGAGACTCTGCACATTTTGTCTAGTTTTTAACACTCGCGAGTCTGCTATATGAGTCGAAGAGTGGAAAAAAAGCTGGAAATGGCAGAAAGGCGGAGGCAAAGTACGGACCGTGTTGTTTGATTGAAAACAGCTTTCTGGTCGTCATTACCATGATGTTTTGAGAATAGATGAAGGCAAGGCTGACTCAAGACTGCAGCTGGGAATTATTTTGTTCCTCAGTCTTTGCTGATATTCTCAGAGATGATTTATAAGCTCACAGCTGTGTGTATAACGCGCTTACCACTGGACATGTTTCTTTTTGGATGGACAGGGCACTGTCATGTTCAACACAATTAGTAAAAAAAAAAACCCAAAAAGGACTCTAAGAAAAAAGCAGCTACATAAATAAATAAAATCCCAGCTATCAGCAAAAGGCAGCTGTCATCAATAAGTGAAAGTTTAAGCCAAGTAACATGAAGAACGTAGCATGACAGGACTGTGTAAAGCCTCTGCAGAAGCCAAACTCTGACACAAGTGTTTTAAAGCCTGCAATAGTGACTCAAGAATAATAAATCAGAAATAAAATTCAATAACATGGAAAATGTGAGGCAATAAAAAAATTCAAACAAGTGATATCAAAAAAAGCAAGAAAAATTCCTCATGTTTTAGCACCAAATCAATCAGTGTTCTCCAATGCTCTAAATGCACACAACATATATATTAGTTGTGTTTTTAGTGTGTTTTTTTTCTCCTTTTTTAGTAGCTTTTCTATTTATTTTAAGTCACTGATTTTGGCAGCTTGTGGAAATTTAATGCCGGTTTCCTTGGGGAATCCTTCAACACAGGAAAGGAATTTATCACCCTGAGTCAGATCTTTTTCCAGTTTTCCAGACTGAAGAAAGGATAACCCTATGGGGGTGGAAGCCTTGTTCAACTGATGAGGGGGTGGGAGTTGGGTGATTCACCACAGTTACCCCCCCTTAAGCCTCTTGCCTCAACTTTCCCCAGGAGGGATTCATTACCAAGTGGAAGAGATGATGGTCATGGAAAAAAAAATGAATGCATTGCCTCTGTTGTTCTGTATGATCAGTGCAGACAGGTTTCTCATGATGGTCAGTTAAGCAGTGATCAGCTGAAATAGTGCTCCAAACAAGGACAGGGAGGAGGAGGGGAAAGAAAAAGAAGAAGAGGAGGGAGGGAGGGAGGGAGCCGAAGAGAATGACAGACAGATAGACTGGTTATGTGGCAGGGCAGTGTCTGTGGCTCTGGTGGTAATGCATCCTAACTCGGCTCAGAGTTCAGGATCAAGGTTCTGGAGAGCACTGCTCTGCCGTGGTCCGCTGTGCTCCACAGGCCCTGCTGGAGACAACAGAATTACAATCTGCTGTGGAGGATTAGTGGGTCATGGTGCAATCAGTTTAGGTCTCAGTAGTACAACACACATAGGTTCGGGATATATATCCTTCCTCCCCTGCGTTCTTTTTCTATTGATTTTTTCCCTTTGCATAATACATTTGGACATCCCTACAACTTGCTCCTTTCCACACTTTCCCCTTCAGCTCGACTTAACGTGTTCTGTCTCCTGACAGTCATAAAGCAAAGACGAACGTAACACAGATGAAAGTTAGACAATGAATAAGGAATAATAGAAGATAACTGGGACGTTTCGAGCTATATTGAGTGATCTGGGGAGTATGAAAGCTGATTATAAAACACTAAATCAAGGGTTAGGCTAAGATTTTATTTGCCAAGGCATGTTGCAGCATTGGAACAAACATCTGGCAGACAGCTTTGTGCCGATCCCTTCAACCACTGACTTGTCTCTCCTCTTTCTTGTATTCCCCACTCTCCGTGTGTGTGTGTGTGTGTGTGTGTGTGTGTGTGTGTGTGTGTGTGTGTGTGTGTGTGTGTGTATGTGTATTTTATATGTTTACATCTTTGTATCAGTCTGAAACTCTGTGTTGCCAACTGTATGTGCACTATACTATGGGCTCCCCCCTTTGTGTTTGCCAATATAAGGGACAGAGATAAATCATGTGGATTTGAACGAGCTAATAAATGTTCTTTCATCAAACACAGCACAAGAACAGCAACAGATAACAAAACCGGATTAATATCGCCTCTCTCTCCTTCAGATGTTTTACAGCCGTCATAAAAAATTCTCATTATTTGACAGGCAGTCACTTACACGATTTCAAATTACTCAATGGAGCATGGGGTGGGAGAAGTGTGTCCCCCTCTAGTGGTGAGAATAAGAAATAAACGTATACAATACCTCCAGTTTTCTCACCTTATCGCACAACTTTTCAAACATCTCCGGACATTTAAACAAATTTAAAAAAAGTTTGAAGTTTGACACATTAAAAAAAGCAAAAAAACAAAAAGATCTAAAACTGATCTTTCAGTATGTTGTTAGGTGGTACTCAACCTCTGGTTACATCATCCTTGAGGTTTGAAAGTACTGCATCAGCTTGGAAGAAAAAAAATAGATTTTTATAAACCCTCAAAGCATTTCCTTCTTTTTTTCTCTCCAACAGAGGCATGGACCAGAGTTTGTGTAGGCCTTAGTTTGTGATTCATTAGAGCTGGGGGGGTTGGGATGATGTGTTTACACTGGTTATACATCCCATTTTTTTTGTCTGTGTGCATCAGATAAACAGTCTTTTTTTTCTCTCCTCTCTTCTTCTCTTTCTCTCCATACTGCTGATGTGTCACACACCCCCCCCCCCCCCCCCATTCCTCTGCAGTTCCCCCTTCTCACACACACACACACACACACACACACACACACACTGGCTCTACCGTTTCCAGATGTGTGCAGAGATGATGTCATGGCAGACCGGAGGCATTGGCCTCTTATCCTTCTCTTTCTCTCCAGAAAACATTCATCACAGACGAAGGCGCACGAGGCGGAAGAGCAAAGCGTTGATAAGTTCCCAGACAACAACGTGAGAGAACAGCTCTTAAAATAAGGCTATCTACCTCTGATTAGTTCACAGAGTAGGATTTTCTGACTCACAGGCTGTTTGTCATAAACTCCCACCGGGGCTGTCCACCACCAGATCTCAGAGCCTGAAAAAAATGTTCTTTCATTTTGACTTACATTACACCCCTGACTACCAGCGGTACCTGAACATCCTAAAACATGTGTAGGCTGCTGCAGCTGTTGCTTTGTACAAAAGTGGGTTAACTACCACTGACACATGGAGAGCAAGAGGGGCAGGAGTTAGTGAGTGTTGTTTCAGTTGCTAGACAACTGCAGAGTAAATAAATTGCAGAGTAAAAAAACGGCACTGGTCCACAGCACGAGGCCTGTCTGAGATCTCTTGGGGATCATGAAAAAGGCGAATGACTAGAGAGGGATAACATGAGCTGTCCCTAGCCTTGTTACACACAACAGCTGGGCCGGAATTCAGGCCTCAGACACCAGCTGTAAGGGAGAAACTCAACTAACACCCCCAGGGAAAAAAAACTCAAACTTTTTGGGGGTTAGCACAGCTAATACGATCCACTGTCCACTGCTAAAATAGATGCACCTTTTCTACTCAAAAGAGCAAGCAACTTATTCCCATGATTTAAATGCCATCTGAAAGTCACCACAGCACATTCATAACTTATAAAGAAAGACCCTACCCCTGTTAATTAACTCTAGATCAGTTTGTCCCTTTCTTCTTAAATTGTTGCTTCAGCTCACTGAGGTTTGCAGGCACAGCATTTCAGTCAGTTGTGGACTAGACTTTGACTAGTCCATTGCAACACCTTGATTCTTTTCCTTTCCAGCCGTTCTGTTTTAGATTTGCTGCTGTGCTTGGCATCATTGTTTTGTTGCATGACCTAATTTGGACCATGCTTTAGCTGCTGGACACGTGGCTTCACATTTGACTTTAGAATACTTTGGTATTCAGTTCATGGTCAATTCAAAATGACTGCAAAGTCCTTTGACTACAGAACAAGCCCTCCGCCAGCATGCTTGAAGTTGGTATGAGGTGTTTGTGCTAATATGCTGTGTTTGGCTTTTGCCAAAGATGGCACTGTGCATTATGGCCAAGCATCTACACTTTGGTCTCATCAGTCCAAAAACTTGTTGCAGAAGTTTTGTGAGCTGTTCAGATGTAAATTTGCAAAGCTAATGCACGCTGCCGTGTTCTATTCAGACAGATGAGGCTTTCGCCTGGCAACCAATCCAAACAAGCCATATTTGTTCAGTCTTCTTCTGATTGTACTGTCATGAACCCTAACATTTAGCATGCTAAATGAGATCTGTCTGAGATGTACCTCTCAGAGCATTGCATGATCTGACCCTGGGGTGATTTTGCTGAGATGTCCACTCCATGTAAGATTGTGGCACTGGTTTCACACATGCCTGAATGCTTCAGTAAACTGCCAACACTTCTGCAAGGTGCTCATTTTTGATGAAGATCAGGTAATCAGGTGCATTTGGTCCTGTGAAAACCTTTGTTTTCACATGACTGTATGCATAATCGCAAAGGAAGAGAAATTAAGGGGGTAATGTACAAATCAATCTTGGACTTAGCTCCACTTAAACACTGTATATAAAAGATATACATAGTTTCTGATCTGAAAAGTTACACCTTTAAACCTGCATCCTTCCAGCTGTGGGTGACTACTTTGGTTACCAAATGAGAAAATGACCCTGCATTCCTAGCTCAGTAAACTTTTTCATAACAAATGAATGGTCTCAACAGCTAGTTTAAAATATCCTTTTTCAAATCTCTTTCAATACAACATGGGGTAATTTTGTAGATGGTCCCAAATGGTAACAAAAAGCCAATTAAAGGAGATTTAAGAGTGTCTCTGCTGATGCCATGCACAATGGAAGAGAAAGGACTGTGCACAGCTGAAAAACATTAAAAAATGATTGTGAATGTCGGCGACAAAGCACCAGAGACAGCTCAGAAAACAAAGTTTGTGAAAACACATTTTGTTTGCTCGATGGGAATTTAATGAGCAGTGTCTTTCGGAAGTCGCGGCTTAATTTACAATACAGTGAGCATTTAGTGTCCTCTGTTAGTACAAAGAGCAAAAACTGTGAGAATTACCACATAATTGAACCCATAAACACAGTGAGCATGCTGTATGGAATTACGACCTTTCATGCTGGATATTCTGACTTTCCAGCCACAGGTGTAGCTAACGCCATTAACAATGGCTATGGCCCATTTAGGTGCTCCAGTTCCAGGCGTCTGGCATTCTGGGTGATGACTCACTTGGTATGAATTACTGGGACACCTAATGGAACAGAGGGATCATTAAAGTCATTAGTTCCACCTGTGCTTCTCCCACATCCACTACAACTGTCTGGAAAAGTTCACAGTTCTCTCCAGAGCCTTGGATCTCTTAAGTTTTGATCATATCTTCTAATTTCTCAAGAAAAATAAATTCCGTATCACGTTCAGCTTACAGTGTGAACAATTGAGTGTAGCACTGGCAGATAACTCTTCTCCATCAGCCCAATGTGTTTAAACCTGTGTAGGAGATCAGTTTAGCAGTTGCAGACTTTAATGAGATTATATCACTTTAGTCGTGTAGTTTAAATCCCCAGCCCACCCACGTGCAAAGCTGTTGTGGTGCGTGCCTGCACGAAGCGTCCCTCCTATTTGGACTATAAAAAGATCTTTTGAGGACACGAAACTCAAAGCAAGTAATCCCACCAGCCTACAAATAATTGCTTTTGATTGTCTGTTGTGATTAAAAATAAGACTAAAACTTGCTTTTATCCTCTAACTCTAAATCCAAATCCCCTCTCAGTCTTTTTTAGCTGAGCGGTTTCACTACAAAGGCAGTGTGACGAATCTTCCAGCTGAGGCTAATCTGTCCCAATCTGTGTGGCACCTCCGGGCGCTCTGTTACTCTCCGTTACACCTCCGAGCCAACTGATGCTTTGGTCGGGGGAGAATCAAATGTCTTGTTTTAGTTTGCCGAGATGGTGAATTGTGAATTCAAGCAATGGCCAAAACCTGCCTTTGAAGTTTGACTCCGTTAAGTCAGGCTGAGAAAATCATTACTAGCAGTTACAAGAATGAAACCGAGAACCACTGCGGTACTTTTACCATGGTTCCTTTAAAAAAATACCATCACAAAAAGCTTCAGTGAAGTGTCCAATTACTGAGAGACCATTTCAAATCTCTCCAAACCATCTCTATTTAATAACACTGCTCTTTAATTTTAGAGGGAAGAGAGGAAAAAATAACTATGCTCAAAAAAGTTAAGGAAACATTCAATCATCACAGTATTACAAAGTCAGTTAAACTTCAGGGATATCAGTCTGTCCAGTTAGGAATCATTCACCATTTGAATCCATTTCACCTACTTCGGTGCAAATTAAAGTGACAATAGTTGTGCTGAAGGTCTACAACAAGCCAACACCCCCAAAAATCTTTGTTGACCAAAGACCGTTGTTATCTCCTCATCCCTCCTGACTGATTTTTCTCTGGTTTCGCATTTTCCTAGTGTCCTTGTCACTATTTCAACCCTGAGACAATATCTAGGGCATCAGCACAAAGTCTAACACTGAGTCTTCATCCTGGTACCTAACAGCACTTGGGATACCATTAGGCAGCACCTGTAGGTCTGAGTGATGCTCCACTGTGGACATGTTTCCACAGTGATCACTAACACATTGCTAAAGTCGGCCATCCTTGATGAATTTGCAGGCAGCGTAATGTTTGCCACAGTGTCTCCACACTCTTTCATGTGTGATCACTGAGAACCTACTCTCATGTGTGAAGAGAACAAGTGTTGGATCTGCAATTCTGGTGTTCTCTGGCAAGTTATAATCAAGCTGCACACGAGTAGTCCGCTTGAGGACATTTTATCTTCTCCCAACGCAGAAGATACTGCTCATCTTTCTGGACTGATGCCCTTCTCCAGCACTCTTTTTGCAATGTCCCACCTTCTTGTATCTCCTCCACATTGTCCACACTCTGCTGGGATACAGAGCAATCCTGCTCGTCTCCATTCTGGAGGTGCTGGACTACCTGTGGACCCTGATTGTAATGACTGTCTAATGCCACCATTAGAGACGAGGACACTTGCGAAATTCAAAACTAGAGAAAAATCAGGAAGCAAGGATAAGGAGAGAACAATGCAATGCAGCTGATTTACACCAAAGCAGGTCAAATGGATTCAATTCAATTTTATTTTAACTGACTTTTTCAAACACAGTTTTGCATTCAATATCGTGAGCAGTGTATTTACAACACAAAAGGTATTAAAATAGTTTTAAGACATAGACCACCAGCAACAATTGAAATTACTTACATTAAACTCTATTCAGTTACAGTGTTTTTAAATTTCAAATTTAATCAAATTCACTATAAATTCTAATAGTTTTACAATGACAGAACGATTAATGAAGGAATATTTTTTTAATTAGGTTAACCTTTTCAGCTCAGATGGAGCTCAAAAGCATAAAAAGAAAAATATAGCTACTGTGAAAGCTTCTTCCATTGCTTTTATGCTTCACCTGGGACTGGCATTTGTCAGTTTGAATGTGCCAGCAATGGGCTAATTTTGGGTATAAACTATATTAGAATTAGAATAGGCACAGGATTAGCTTTGCTAATGTTTTATGTGGGAAAAATGTGTCATGTCTGTTATAGCACAAGCACGCCCACTATTTGTAATGGTGAGAAAATCTAAATAAAGCTTAATGTGTTCACCAAAAACATCTACAGGGTGTTTTTGAAAAAAGTGAGAGATTACTGAAAGTTAGTCTGCGTAGCCAGAGGTTGATTCCACTGCAACAGAGAAAAAGAATACAGGACTCAATACTTCTAAAAAGGATAGGTGCAGAAAAGCTTTGCTTTTTTGCTTCAATGAAATACTGTACTTCCTTGTCCTGAGACATAAAAGGAATAGATCCATGTTTCCTGCTCTTTTATTATTATGACACCAGTAAATATTGACTAGTTTGACATTTCTGACATTGATGACAGCTTAGCCCGAGACAGTGCACCAGAAGATTCTGGGGAAACTAAAATATGACTCAGTTTTTCTTGGTCTTGGAAGAAAGTAAAGAAGGGGGAGCATGTAATTGCAGAGATGCTTCCCAGATGGAAAAAATATGCTTGTTTTTGATTTTGCCTTTATGTGATTATCATTAAAGAAATGTGATTCAAGCTGCAAAAACTCACCTGCTTTAAGAATAAGAAGCATAATGTCTCCTGTTAGTTTTCCAAATCTAAGGACTGGAGTGTTGAGCTGTCACTTTGTCTGTTTGCAAACTCATATATCATCTGCATACGAATGAAATAAACAAATCAGGAACCAACAAGAAGAAAAAAAAGTATTACTCATTATTCAATTTAAAGCAATGCTTTAAACTGGAAATGGATGTGAAGCTTTTCCCCCCCTCATCTATCTGTGGAATGGCATTTGTGGCATATCATACAAGAAAAAGCAAAGCTTCAAATAGTAATGCTCATGAACGATCTGTTTCATGTACATCATCTGGAAACACTCTACCTCTACATCTGACATCAACAATGAATATATTTTAACAAATGTGTTTAATAATAATCCAAAGAAATAAAATGTTCAATTATCCTGCACTAATTGCAGGAATTTCAAATTCTGCATAAAATTGAGAAATCTGCAAGCATGGGGTGTTTTTTTATTCCCTGTCAGATGTTGCAAGTCAAGTGTAAGACAGTTTTATTTATGTTCTAACTTTGCAAAGGGTTTGTGGTCTCAGTCGCTGGTTTAAGGTGTTATTAATGACAGTATGATGCTTATTTTGTAAAACTGACAGTAAAGAAAGGTTTGGTTTAGGGTACAGATAACTTGTAATTGACAAACTGTTATATGCACAATATGAAGTATTTTTGGTTTCTCAGTCAGGTTATCCCCTCAGTTGCAAGGGCACTGGAAGTAGTAAGTCCCTGACCTTAGCTCTTTAAATGAAGCTACGTGGGTGGGTTTATGCTGAGGTCTTTATGTTTCATTCGCAGCAGTTTTAACTTCTCTGGATAGTGAACTTTTCTGTCTGCAAATCTAGTACCATATAGTATTCATTTAGTTAAAACAAAACAATAAGGCAATTGCAATAATACTCAGCTCAAGGCTTCAAAACACTAGTCCACAAACAAAGGGACGAAAACATTGTGACTATATTCATCTTTTATTTACAGTATATGGGCAACCCTGAAACCAGAGCTTATTAAAAATCCAGATTCCAGTGTCAATAACAATTTAGTGATTGGTGGCAAGTTAACATTGACGATAAAGCCTTAAAAAAATGTTGATAAGAGTCAAGAAGTCAACAGTCAGTGTAATCAGCTGAGCTATGCCAGTGTCTACTTTAAGTTTTATCAAACTGGCAAACAACAGTCACCATAATATATCGATCATAGCACATAAGATGAGACATTTGTGAGGTTTGTGGTGCAAATCTTTCTTCTGGGTTCCCATAAGAACAAAATTTTTCACTTAGTGGGAAATAAAACTAAAATGAGAGGACATAATAGCTTTATGTTCACCAGATCACACACTAGAAACAAACTGATTGCTGCTGATTCTCTTTCAAGATTCAGCCAAAGGTCAAACGCTCAAACGGCGGGGTGGTGATGAGGTGGCCATTAGCAAAAGAAAACTGAGCAAATAAACACAAAAACATACTAAAAGTTAGTGTTGTGTAGAAAGATGAAAAGGAGCTGGCATTAGACATATGAATATTGTTCAGACATATTTTAAATCCAAGGTTAATTAACCTTTCTTGCCTTTGACTGTCAAAAGACAGGGGATTGATCCAAAATTTGTATCTATACCATCACGGATTTTGGTACTGGATCGATATTAGCGTGATAGGATACTTTGCTTCTATCCTCTAAGTTCTGTATGTAGTCACCTGAATTGTGTTAAATTCATTATTTTTTTGTAAATAAAAAAAATGTACCTCAGATATATATCCCAAAATTTGCAGTACCACACAGCACTACTGATTTTTATCATGTTATTACTGCCTCAGGCACAAATCCTGTAATTGGTAATCAGCTCAGGCATGAGACAAGTAAGAGTCGCAGTCAGAGTCATCTCATGAATTAAATCCAGAAGAAATTTGATCTTCTGTCCTACAGGTAGCTTAGGATTTCACTGGAAACAAAGCTTAATAATTATTGCATATTTTGTGGGTCATTCCACCTCTCAGTATACTTATTCCCCCCAGAAGCTGGGGTTTGCTTCATCTATGATTCATAACAGCAGCCATGAGTCATCTCTAAACCCACTTACTTGGTCAACTTCTCTGGTATTTCATTTCACAAACACAGTTTTCTCAGAAGAGTCAAAATTAAAGACGATGTCCACCCAACAGCTTTTATTTATTATTTTGTAAAAGGAAACAGAATAAACTATAACTGAAACAAAACTATATAGTCCTTTTACCTTTGAATTTATAAGCGAGAGATACATACAAGCCCTCATCTCCAGTGAGCTCTGACTGCGTGTACCAGCGTGGGGAGTCAGCAGGGATCTGTTGGTTCACTGCTGGCTCCACATGAGTGCTTTTGCCATCTACTTTTGGGAGATGAGTTTTCTGTGGTACTGCTGCGTGGAGTCAGAGATGGCCAAATGGTCTGGATGGTTGCCACAGCTGCAGTCATGGTGGGGAGAAAAAGACCTTATGAAATTGTCCAAAGATTACAAAGAGTGGCTGGAGCAACAGACGTTCCTTTGTCCTGCGGTGAAGGCATTCCTTACACTCATGCACTGCGGTATTCATTGTGCATGCTCACCAAAGTTTGTTTCCAAATGTCATTTTCCATAGCGGTGTGTGTATGATTATGAGTGTGTGTATGTGTGTGATTTAATGTGGGATCTAAAAGAGGACGATGACACTGGGAGAAGCTCCGCAGTAACATTCCCTACAGTAAAAGTGTCACCCTGCAGTCCAGCCGTGAGTGGCTCCGAGCCACTGTTGAGACCAAATTACAAGTCAAGGTGAGGAGGTGAGCGGAGGAATTTTGTTGTTGACCAGTTTTTTTGTTTTGATGTTTCTTTTTTTTTCTTACAGGTGGAGGGGATGTCTTTAAAGGCTGCTGTTGCCTCCGAAGCAAATCCACAAAAAAAGACACAAACACTTTTAGCAATGAGTGGAAATACTGAGCTCACAGGGAAAATAAGCTTTTCTACAGTCTACCAAAACCAGAAAAATCACAGCACATGAGCCTGTTTTTAATGTCTACATCAAAGTCTTGGTGTCTCTTTTAGTTTCCCTTCTGCTAGTATGATGCTTGCCATACCTTCCAAAGAACAAGCTTCTGCTAGCACAGTGCATTTTAGCAAAACACTTAAAATTTCAAGTCAAAGCAAATGCAGCAGTCCTGAGCTTGCTCATCTGGGCCGTTTTTGCTCAAGTTTTCCCACTTAGTGGCAGCATATTTTCCACCACTGCACCAAAGAATAAACGGGATCTGTCGTAATTTTGCCAGTGCCTGGAGCAAAAAGAAGAAGGAGGGAAAAAAAGGAAATGAAATGAGGAGAAGGCTCCCATAGCAAGAGATTTTCTGCTCGATTGTGAGGTGTTTTATAGCATTTGACCCACGCTTGCACGCCTTCGTCTCTAATTAGCAGCAGGTAATTGAAGAGCAGAGATGAGTGGGTAGTAGGAGTCAGGCTCGCTGCAGAAAGTGAAAAGTATTTGCTGACAACCTCCAACCCCACCCGCAACCCCCCCAGGCTCAATGTAAACATATAGCTCACATCTGCTTTTACAAGTCTGGCTGTGATTGGGAAAAGTAGTGCATGCTGTGAATCAGTTGAATAGGACGTTCGCACCCAGCCTGCAGCTCTGAACGCTCTCTCTGTAAGATGTGCTCGGTGATGTTTGTCTGTTTGTCCATTTGTCAGCAGGATTATACATAATCTACCAGTTTCATCAACCACGGTGGAGAGCAGTATCAAGGCCTGTGTGTTGGCAGGCAATTCACTCTCCAAATGCCATTTAAGTTTTTATGCTTTTCAAGACAGACCAGTAGAGTGCCCGTGGCTTCCAGCACAAAGTTGAGCCACCTTGAGCCAAGATTCAGCTCCAGTGATTCAGCAACTTTGGTTTTGGACAATTGAGATCAATAATACCAATATGAACGTTATATAATATAGGCTAATATTTATTTATTTATTTTTAAAAAGCTGATTTAAGAAATACACAGAAATACACTAACCAGCCACTTCATTATAAGTACCTGTTCAACCGATCATTAATGCAACTATCATTGCATTTAAGTCAAGCTGGCTTGATGAAGTTTAACGTGAGTATCGGGATGATGGAGAAAAGTGATGAAACACTAATTAAATGACTGTCGTTGCGATGTGGTTGTTGGTGCCAGGCTGGTCTGAGTGTTACAGAAACTGATGATCTACTGGGATTTCCCCACAAAACCATCTGTAGGTTTTACAGAGAATGGTCAGAGAAAAGGAAATTATGACCATGACTCCTTCAAGTTGATACAAAGGCAACGGTAATCCAGATAACTAATTATTACAACCAAGGTATGCAGAAGAGCATCTCTGAGCTCTTGAAGCTGATGCACTACAGCAGCAGAAGACCACGGCACCTGCCATTACTTTCAGATGAAACAGGAAAGGTGTGGCTAGTTTTTAATTAACACAAGTTCACAAAAACAGAAAAACATTTGCTGATCTGCTATGACATTTGGTGAGCAGGTTTAGAATTTAACATTTAAAAAAACAACATGGATCCATCCTACCTCGTATCAAAGGTTCAGGCTGATGGTGGTGTAATGATGTGTGGATATTTAATTGGCACACATTGGGCATCTTAGTACCAACTGATCATTATTAAAACGCTACAGCCTACCTGAGTATTATTACTGTTTACGTCCGTCATTTTATGGTCATCAGTTTACCAATTACACCCATTGCACAATGCTCAGATCATCTCGAACTGGTTTCCTGAACCTGACAATGAGATCAGGAAGCTCAAATTGTCTCCACAGTCACTTATGATGAGTTTAACATGCCAAACCGTTCCAGTCGTTGCCTTACTGCCCCCGTTGACACCATCGTAAACCTGTGATCAAAACACAGGTTACACATTGTGAATGTGTAGTCATAGGTAGTTCAGTTGAACAAAAAAAGGGTCTCAGAGAGTTTGTCATGTTTTCATAAGAAACAGGAAGCATGGAAGCTAGTTGTACTGTTTAGCGATAATTAAAAAAAAAAAAAAAACGTTTAGTGTGAAGCACTTCAGTTTAAATGTGCTATAGAAAAAATGTACTTACTGATATGAAAGAATTTTTAAAGACTAACTTTCTTTTGCTGGAAAGTCAAACAAGAAAGTCCAGGAGATTTCCACTGTGAAGTTGTGCCTCTACGTCGACACGACTTTGATTTCAGAACTATCTTTCAACCTTGACTAGTTGTCCTGAAAAGACCGCCACCGACTATTCAACGCTGAAATATTTGCTGGGAAGCTGCCGATAAACAAAGGATGCTAACTGAGCCAGCCACTGCTAAACAGTCAAGCAGAAACATGACTTTTATTGGTTGCTTGCTTTGACATGGCCACTGCGGGGATGAAGCAGAGTGCATCTAAAACATACAACTCAAGTTTCTGCATAGTTTGAGTTTAGAAGGAGCAGTCGGTAAATGTGCCTATTAGCCCACACACACACACACACATATAAACACACAACACAGCCCAATGCATTGCTCTGGGGAGTTTGTCACTCACAAACAAGCATTCCTTGGACTGTAGTTGGAATCATGAGCACCTGGAGATAACACCATGCAGGCACTGACGCTGGACCGCTCCATCAAACAGCAATACACCTGCCAGGTAGCTAGGAGGAGGGCCCCTTCAGGGAGGTTTCCAACTGGAACGTCATTCCATTCATCCGCTGTGTGAATGTTGTAGCCACAGCAGCTCCCACACTCAGTTTGTCAGCTCCTTGAGTGCCCCCAGTTGCCTGTCTTACCTAACAGGAAACGGCTTCTGGCCAAAAGAGGACAGCTCAGCCAAATGACTGCACTTGAGTCCAAATGACAGACATGGATAAATCAGAGATCTTTGCTCTGTAGTTAGATGTTTGTTAGCCATGTTGAGCGCCTATTGCCAAATGGCAGTGGCAAGAGGTTGTATTGTACAATGCTGACTTGACAGTCCTGGCTGTAATGTGCAAGATATTAAAAATACAGAAACCAAGCGCATCACTCCAAGTATTAGCTCAGCTCAGGACCCGGTCTGCTGTCAGCATAGCTATTCCAGATGGAGGAACTAGCTTTCCTCTTTGTTACACTGGAGAAACATCTGCACTTTAATTTTGAGAAATGCCACTGCTGACGTCATTTTGTTTGTTTTTAAATTTTGAAGCACCGGCTATTAATGGCCTTTGTCTCTGCAAAGCTTGATATCCGCCAAGCGGTCTGAGGTGGCCAAGCTTCTTTTGTTGACTGGTAGTTTGTGTCGTCCTTTCCCACATTTGTCATACCTTTGGGAGGGATTCAGCATATTTTGGCTTTGAGAAATTTGCCAAAGTTGAAGATGGTCCCAGTGAAGAAGACAGAGCAGCGGCAGGCCAGCAGCTGAGCGCTGTTCACAAATGAAAGCTGTTTACTCGTTTCAGGATTAATTTGACGTTGCTATTGCAAAACCTGTGAACAGCCTTCCTCATTGTGTGGACCTGCACTGTATTAACGCTCAGCATCATTAGAAGGACAGGAGAAAGAGGTCCACGAGGCCCGCCAGGCCTTTCGGCTGCCATCGCTTAAAGGACGTGAAGAACATGTAGTAACATATTTTTCACATAATATTTTTTTGATCATATGTAGCAATCATAATTGTTCAGGAAGTTGAAATAGGTTGTGGTGACTTAACATATGAAAAATGCTCAAACAGCACTAAAATGAAAGGACCTTTTGAACTACAATGCCAAATTTGAAGTAAAAAATACATGAATAAATGAATGAAACAAGCTGCAAATGTAGCTTATGAGGTGACAGCCTTGATTCATTTCACAGATGGACGCCAGCCCCCACCGGCTGTTAATGATGGGACAGACTGGGCTGATCTCCAGAGGTGTGTTTTCCCCATCAGGCGGCCTGCTCTCACTCCAGGCCAGACAGGAACATAGCAGTAATGGAAGAGAGCGAAAGCAGCAGGTAAAGCAGACTGTGGTAAGTGGCCAAAAGTCTCTTACAAACCTCCAAACAAGCTGCTGAATTTATACACCGGGTTTATTGATTCGCTGGAAAAAGCCTGACAGTGCAACAGTAGCATAGAGTGTTCAAGTCGACACCCTTTTTAAATTTGTGACGTATGAAGAGTTGGCCAGTTTGGGATTTTCAAGGATTTTGAATCTTTGAAGTCACCATGCCAAAGTCCAAGTCATGAGACCATCTTTTTCTGGAGGGGTTTTGTGGAGATCACTCTAAAATCATCAAATATATGGTTTTACTTAAGTTCATGCTTCTGGCTACATAAGTAAAATTACAGAGGAAGTCTGAGTAAAGAATAACAGGGTCATTTAGATGTAAGATTATACTAAATCTACACCTTTCAGAAAATAAAAACTAGCTGCTGTAAGCATGCTATGCTTTTTGCTAAATGCTAATGTCAGCATGCTAACAAGCCCACAAAGATAAAAGAAAGAGATAACATGCTGATGTTCAGCAGGCGTTATCTTTTGCAAACAAAATAGATCTGAAAGTTGACGGGAATACTCTTAGTTAATGCTCCAACTTGTTACAATGCGTATTAACTTGGATATGACCTCTAGCAGATTTCATGGCAATTACTAACTAAAGAAAGCAAATGCCAACTTCTTTGTGCCATTACAGTAAAAGTATTATTCCCAGCTTCTGTGCCCCATTTATATTTGTACAGTGTTGTAAAGCCTGGAACAAACTAGTGGTCTGACTGACCCTAGAGCCATAGCATCAGCATCCACATTCAGTCCAATTTTTAGGACTGAATAGTCAGTTGATTGTGCAGAACAGAATCTTCCCCTGCCTTACTTTCATCCTGCTGCACTGCTGTGTTTCTTATTACAGGGTGTTGGAACACTGAAGCAACTAACAGTTGTACTGTATGAACAAAGCCGTGGAGTATTATAGGAGAGCACAGCATAGACACTATAAATCTCAAAATGCCACATGCTCATTATCTAACATCCTTGGTCAATCACAAGTGAGCATAGCCTGAATAATCCTTCTTTTCGACACTGAAAATGGCCAAAATTCATAAAACTGACTTATTGTTTTATTCAATAAGTAAGTGATGACCCGATAAACTCACCAAGAAAGTGTTTACTGAGGTCAGAGCCAAGGGTTGTTTTCCCATTGACAATCTAAAGAATTCAAAGCATTTTTGTTACCATGGGTATCGCCACCAGTGGGAGCTAGAAATAATGTGTAACGTAAATAACAACAATAAAAATGCCTCTTTAGAACCAGCCTTATAGAGTAAACACATATGTTATGAATGGTAAATGGATACCCAGAGTCATCAAAGCAAAAGCAACATATCAGTTTGTGTGTAGCTAACAGCAAACCATTTTCACTTGTTGTTGGTTACAATAAAACGTACATGACTTCCTACAAAGGTGTGACGATCCATCAGTGAGTGAGCGATACTAGCCCATAAATCTGTAAAGATTGTTCCTTGACTTATTTGGGCTCCAAGACAGATGGAAGATTAGTCTGAGGCAGCTTTAATCATCAATCCTTAAAGCTAAAAGCAGTGGCCCTATTTTAATGGCGTGATCATCTCCACAGAAAGCAAATGAAGTAAACCTGCCAACCAGGCGAATGAAAGAAATGAACATGTAACGCTTTGCTGCCGTCTACTTATTTTCACCTTTAATGTAATAATTCAAAAGCTAGCTATTTTTGAATGAATTATGTGAGCTTAGCTGGTTACAGTTATGTCTTGTAATTCAATTTTTGTCTCTTCTCTTGTCATCTGTTTCACATGTACTGTGTGATGTTGCACTTTGAGGATGACACACATGGCTGCAACATGCCTTCCTTCCTGCACGTGACTACAGATGAAAATTTTGCTATTGCAGGGCAACTCCTGCACGTGATATAAACTCGGTCCTGAATAAACCAATTAAAAAAAAGCAAAGTGGAAGAAGCTCTGAATCGTGTTGGCAACACAAACTTCCTTGCCCTGTAGGATCCACTGAAGCAATTAATTTTCTTTAGCCCTTTCAGGCTACTGGGGAGTTCTAGGGAGCAAAAGCCAATGAGGCTTTTTGAAAGTGTGGTGAAGTGTGGTGGAGGAAGTGAGTGCTGCATCTGCTACACAGCATGCACCTGCATACTGTGGGGCAGCTGGGATTTATCAGGCTGCAGCTTAGTGGTCCAGAATCAATATATGTGACTACTGCCAGTGTCTGACTGCCAGATGCAATCCAATAACAGTACAGTTAGTAAGAACACCTTAAAAAAAAGTACACTGGACATAAAATGCTACGAGACAGAGAGAGAGAGAGTTAAGTAAACACAACATGATCCAAACTGAGGTCTGTCCAGTGAGCACTAAACATAATTCAAGAACCATCTGCGTTTTATTTTTCAGCTCCATCCCTGAAAAATACTTCCTTTTTTTTCCAGCACTGTTACTGAAAAATAAGGCAATAAAAAGTGTAACACTCCCAACCATTCAAGTGGCATTACCATAGCTGAGAATGGAGCACGACTACCCTCTGCTGGACGAGATGGGGGACTGCATCTGGAGCTAAAAAGGAAAGTTTTTGATATACAAAGCTTTGCGTAACCACAGTGCAGTGTGGCATGGGGGCGGGCGGCTTAACAATGCAAGTGTGCTCAGGCTATGTTGCAGTTGTACATATTAGCACACAGATTCCAAACCGGGGTACACGTAGCCCAGTGGACCACTGCACAGTGGGGTCAGATATAGGGCCAAATGCTGAATGTTAAAGCCATGTATGAGGTGTAAAAACTGCTGTTACCAGTACAGGTAAGCAAATCTGTGTGAGCATTAAAATTGCTTGCGAAGCTAAACAAATAAGCAGCAAAAATTGTTGAAATTATGAATAAAAATATGGAATATTTTACTAAGGACGTGAATGGCATGGCTATAGCTGTCTTGAAATATTAGCTTTATGTGAAGTGTGGATTACTATCAGTAATCAACTGTAAACAGCTGTCGTCAATAAACATAAAGAACTGTTTGAGTGCAACTAAAGTCACAAATTAATGGCAGCTTGCTAACCAGCAATGTCTAACTGTAGTAAATGGTAAACTGAAAGCAGTCCAGAGACCAGACTGAAAAATGAGTTCAGCGTTTGTTGAACACATGTGAACATGAGGAGGGGTGGATGAAAGGGTTTAAAGCTGACAGACCTCTGGGGGGTATGAGTAGCTTTGGGTACACCACTGCTGTAAAGAGACTTGTAAAAGGTAGTGTGTTGCCTTTTCTGATAGCAGATGACTAAATCCAACTGTTGTGCCTTTAATCATAGGAATGGTTGATGTATTCATTAAAATGACTCAGTAATAATATAATAAATTATCCACATTTGTATGGTGAAAAGCAGAGTAAGAAAAAGTCGGTTAACTGGTTTCACATTTGGATTGTTGTTCCAACAAAGAAGAAATATGAGCAAGTCATTCTGCGCCCTCAGAACTCGTAATGCTTTTGTCATTTTTTATACTTGCATAATTTTAATGGGCTAAATGATTAAAACACGAGTATAAAAATGACAAAAAGAATCTTTAGTTATAAAACCAAGTGTGCTACAAGTGGTCTGTGTTAAGAGTAATTAAATCATAAAGCCCTGCCATCACACTTTATCTGTCTCCATTCACATTGTGTTTTATGGTTTAAGTTGCTGATGCAGTTAGTGGTGATTGATGTGATTTTTGTGGCTCATCGAGAGAAGAAAAACAAGCAGACAATACACCATTTACTCTCCAGGCATATTTAATTGGCACAGTAAACACAATACAAAGTATTCAGTGCTCCAAAACACAAGCATGGCCTACCGAATGGAACACAAACGAAAAAGTGCAAAAACACACCATCTGGTAGACCTTACAAAGGAAAAGAAGTCTTACTTTGCAAAGCAGATAAAGTAATGGTAAGACTCTCCATAGTTAAAATAGACGTTTTCCTTTTTAAACTTTATTTATATACTCATATATATTTTCTCTAATTCCATCACGCCATTTCCACTGTACACGCGGGTTATTCTGGGGCATCGACAGAAAAGGTTTGTGGTGGTCTCGTGTCAGAGCACTGGCAGGCAAAAGCCTGCCCTAAAGCTACTGCTGCCTCATCGGATTTAATCATATCATTTGCCAGACATTGTTTGATCACCGTGATGTGTGAAGCGATGAGAGGGGCGAAAGCAAACGTGGTATTTGATTCAGCAGGGATTTGATCATTCCTTACATCGGCAGTCCAAATGATCAGTACGTCCATCATTCCTCCACACGGGGAGTGTTCATAAAATTCTGCATTAGACAAATATACGATGGCTTCATCCAAAACATAAAAACAATGTAACGGTTACTCATGTTTGCAGTTAAGGGATTTTAGTCCCATTCAGGTACAATAAGCAACAACATATCATTCCAGCTTTAAAAAAAGAAGAGAAAAAAAAAGGAAGAAAAAGAGAGAATCTTCACTCGTCATATATAAAACAAAAATGTTAAAAATCACGTGCATTATGTGCCATTGAGCAGGGGGAATCAGTGGACATCATTTCTCTACCCTGACAGTTTCATGATTAGAAATTTGCCCCCTCGAGATAATCACATCTTCATCTCCTCACCATACCACAGCAAATGTCAGCATCGTTCCTCCTCTCAGTGAAACCTGGTTAAGGCCCAAAACGGGTGATGATCGGCGTGTTGTCACATTTCAGTCAAAAACTCACAGGAAAACGATCACAGTATATTTTCATATACAGTAGACAGTAGGTGGAGCTTGTTACAAACATCGGGTGTAACTCATATCTTCATAGGTTTCATTTTTGGGTGCTGCTTGGACCAAGTGGAGCCACTTCCACAAGGTGATTAACTTTAAACTAACAACTTGCATTAGACGCTCTGATCAAAACATAGCAAACTAACACTTTTCATACGTACTGTACTTACAAAAAAACAAAACAACCTTGACCTATCTATGCATGAGATCATTCATGAAAAAAGAAAAGAAAAAAACAAAAAACAAAATGACAGTTCGGGTTCCTATCGTCATTTTTTGTGATTAAACTACACAAATTTGAGATCACTTACTTTCTGTTAAAAACGGGGAAACATGCTTTCTGAACAGATGACTGAAAAAACATGTACGTAATTTTAAAAAAAAAAGAAAAAGAAAAAAAAAAGACCCACAGGCACCAAACCCAAACAATAGCATTCAGGTTAATTCAAACAGTATGACTAGGCAATGAGGGTTAACTGAACTTAAAGGCTGGAGGGAAGGGGCGTAAGCAGGCTTAACACCCCCACCGCCTCCTCCAACCTGCCAGCACAGGGGCGAGGAGGAAGACAGGGCAAGCATGCAGCACACCACAATGCTGAGGGACCCCCGCCCCCCGAGCTGTTGCAAAAGAAAAAGAAAAAAAAAGGCTTAAAGCAGCCAAGGGAGCTAGCCTGAGCCGCCATAGCCTGAGGGAGGGGGGAAGGGCTGTGGAGGTGAGGAAGGGGGTGGGGTGTGGTCAGAGAGAGGAACAGGCACCAGTGACAGAACAAGAAATGGCTGGATGGTATGGATGGTGGATGACACCATCATCTAGAGTTCTGCCCCTTCAGCTGGTCCTGGATATGTGGAAGTGATCTTGGTGAGGAGGAAAGTGGAAACTGTGACACAAAAGACCAACGACCACTGAGATCAAATGAACATAAATGAGAAGCACAGGACACAAAGACAGATGATTAGCACCTTCAGTTCTTCTGATTCCAGTTAAGTGAAACCTGCAAATATAGAGCTGATTTAAGTGGAAGGCGTGAATATGAGCATCTTGTGGCGTCAGATGAACCTGGGATGATTCTGTCTCGAGTCAGTGGGCGAGTGAGCGTTTCATCCACCTGGTTCTTTTGTCCGTCCGCTCCTGTCGGTCTCCGTCCTGTCTCCGTCCTGTCTCTGACCACACCCTCCTTCATGTATGTGTGTGTGTTTGTGTGTCACAGGGCAAAGGGAAGGAAAAAAGAGAAGTGGCAGAGCCAGGGAAGCCAGCAGCCTCAGTCATGACCGCACATGGTGCGAGCAGTTAGTTACATTAAAAAGCAAAGCGTTGCTGAAAACAACATAAAGCCGTTTGTGTACTGCGGCTGTGACTGCTGAATGGGGGTTAAAAATGGAGAAGTTATGAGCACTAAATTTTTGATGCGTTCTGTCTAAACTTTTTCTTTTTGTTTGTTTGTTTGTTTGGAAAATTCAGATGCGTTCTAATCGGCCGTCTCTCTCTTTCTTTTAGACTCAGGTCATCTTTCTCTCTGACTCTGTGAGCATGTGAGGAACGTGGTGGTTTCTCCGAGGCTGCTTGCCCTGCCATTCCTCAGCCAGCCTCACACTTTTAGGAATCTGTAATTCAAAAAGGAAAATACAAACAACAAAAAATAACAAAAAGAAGAGTTAGCTTTAAAAAGAAGTGAAGACCAACCCATATATTCAGATATGGAGAGGAGGTCATTGCATTAAATATGAGACTACATTAAACTGGTACTACTACTGTACCTCCAAGAAAGACGTGTGTTGTACGACCTGAATTAACACAAACATGCATCTGTTTAACTAAAACCACTGGGCTTGAATGCATGTTAGAATGCAGTGGCTATACTGTCACAACATGCTGTAATCCTGTTACGATAAAACTCCCACAAACGCCACAGCACACACCAAATTTCACAATTTCTGTGTGTAAAACCTGATGTAGAGTTACACTTCGCAGACACGGCCATGCTATGGCTGTAACAAATCTTCAAAACTGATACAAGGGACCCTTCAACTCCCAAAATCATACGATATCTGGCCTGTAGTACTATTTTTAGATCTGTGGTGTCAAACATAAGACCCAGGGTCCAGAATCGGCCTGGCAAAGACTCCTAACCAGGCCCACTGGACAGCTTTGGAAAACATGAAAGATGATATTTTTATAAGTTTTCCAGCTTTATCTTTAATGATAAAAAACAGCCTATAGCTATTCACACTACACTAAAGTAATTAGGTTATAGAAAAAAAATGAAATGACAGAAACGTTTTTTGGTTGTTTTTTTTTACAATGTGTATACAGTAAGAAAAAAAAAAGGTATTTTCTGTGAATTAACAAAAGAAAAACGCTATTAATTACAGGGCAGTCAATGTGCTACACCTAAAACTTTTTCTGTAATTTGTTTCTTACCATTTAAGCCCAAAGAGTCATTCTAACAGATTTCTGTCATTTACTACAGCAGCTTTTCTTTATCATGTACAAAAAACAGATGTCCTGTTGAAATTGCACCTTATTTTAAAAATTATATTAAGATATCTCAAAGTTTAAATGTGTAATTTGACTTTTTTTACACTTACAGAAAGGGGAGTAGAACGGGTAGGCGGCTATATGTGGTCCACAGTGTGAAATGCTTTTGTCATCCCTGATCTAGACTGTTTTGGTGCGAGCAGATTTATGTAAAACCTGTTTTCTTTCTACCTAAACTGTCTCACTGGGCATTCATAGCAGAGTGACAGCATGTACGATCATGGCTCAGGAGTTAGTAGTTCGTCTTGTAATCGGAAGGTTGCCGGTTCGAGCCCCGGCTCGGACAGTCTCGGTCATTGTGTCCTTGGGCAAGACATTTCACCCTATTGGTGGTGGTCAGAGGGCACGGTGGCGCCAGTGACTGGCAGCCTCACCTCTGTCAGTGCGGCTGCGGCTGTGGCTGTGGCTACAATGTAGCTTGCCATCACCAGTGTGTGAATGGGTGGATGACTGAATGTAGTGTAAAGCACTTTGGGGTCCTTAGGGACTAAGTAAAGCGCTGTACAAATACAGGCCATTTACATCAATGCTGCTAATGTTAGCTAGCTGCATGGTTTTTACAGTTAGTGGATGTAGTTGCACAGTAAGAAAATAGCACTAGAGGCCAGAGGAAAAATGTGTAAATTCTATTTTGAGGTGAGTTGTGTCTTTAAAAGAGTGAGAGTTAAACAAAGGCTCTGGTATGATTTTTGAGAGAGTCCTGATCTTGGAAAAGAGTAACAGAGCAGTGAAACGACCCAGAGGCTACACACGCCATGCTTTTAGAGTACACACTTCAGAGACCGATGCAAACAAACCACAAAGCTTTAGAGTCATGACCAGCTCCATATCCCAGCTAAGCCTCACCATATATAGTTTACTTCAGCTAATTCTCAGTCCTTTACTCTTTTACCACTGGCCTGCAAAAAAGGACCAGAACAGCCCAACACTGTCATTATCAAAAGGTGAATTTAGAAAAAGGAAACATTATAAGGCGGCTATTAATGTTATTAAACTGGACAATATTTTAAAAAATGACCCCTTACAGGGGAAAATAACTTGTTCCTGTTGTAACAACACTGTAATTTATCTAGAGCATGCAACACTTGAGAGGCAGCAGCATGATTTTTAATCTAGTTTAACCTACAAAAATATCTCTTGATATGTCTTCATACTGTACAGCTGATTTAAATTACATTTGCTTGATTGCACATTGAGCATTCTTTCTTTTTAGGTACGTCAAGTGACCAAAACACAATAACTTCTAAAAATGTAACTTTGAGTTGATGGTCACTGCCTCTTCACACGGTGCTTACATTCACTCAGCTGATTTATCACCACACAGATTCAGCTTTGGCCACAGTTCTGGCTCAAAGTCTTGATTAACAGTGTTTTTATTTGAGTAGAATATTGTTATTCAACATTTTAAAACCTAAAAGAAAATCAAATACTGAATGTCTCAAATGTACAGGTGATCGCTGTTAGGTGCTGATTTGCGCCATCATGAGCTTTGAGTGTGCCATGTTTTATTTTCAATGACCACTAGGTGGCACTGCCGTGAATAAGAGATGAGATAACAACAGGCTTCACCTCAAACACTTCTTAGACATGATATCTGATTGGCACAGCTCACGCTACCAGAAACAACTTTTCCAACTGTTATGAGGCACAATGGACAAATCCGATTGCTCCTTCTTTGTGGAGCAGCGTGAAGTGTCTGTGTGTGTGTGTCTGAGCTAGCATCTATAATCTCTGTAACTTGCCCCACTCGTTCAGCACGTGAATGGAATACAGAGTAACAAAAACTGTCATAGCAAGAACTTGCTGAGTTAAATGTATGTCATAGCACCTTTGGCATTCGTTTCCAAAAACACTTCAACGTAGGATGTGGGCACGTATCCCTCCTCATCCTCGTTCCTCCGCACGCGTGTCCAGCCATCTCCTTTGTCTTCTTCTATGACGTACAACAGCTCGCCCTCAGCCACGGAGATGGTGCCCTCGTTATGACCTGCAGGAGAGAACAGCCGCAAACCAACAGAAGATAAGAACGCTGGCTTTGTACATTAACAGGAACCATGTTGATTAGTAGCGCACTTTGAAAATCAGAGAGCCAAGAAAAGAGGAAGCAAAACCAGATGCTGTACAGCAGGAATGTAGTCAGAGACTACTTGTAGAAACTGCACAGGCACTTTAACATGTCCTGAGTCAACATATATGAATAAGCGCAGGTAGTTTTAACAATTAGTAGTGCTTCATGTGATCTATCCATTTTAACAGAAATTCTAAATTTAATCTATTTCTGAAAAGTAAACATTTATGGATACATTAGTTAGGAAAGTGTTACTCAGTGTAAGCCAAACCTATTCAGTTTTGGAGCTGGGGGGCTGGGGTTGGGGAACCAAGATGTTTGAGACCCTACAAAAAACCATAACCAGATAATTAAGGGAATACAACTCCAAGATGAATGTTATTGTGTTACAGTTTCTTTGTTTTTTGTGATGTCGTTATGTGGTTGAAGTTTGCAGCTTTGTTAAATTTTGTGCTTTGGTCAAGTAGATTTCAATAGACCAGATTCCAGTAAGTTTAATCTTTTACGCTGCACTTGCGTAACACAATTACGTGGAAACCTTATCTGTAATCAAATTGCTTTTTTGAGTGTACACTTCTTTTTTCCTTTTGAACAAATGTTTGAGTATGAAGGTTTTATGCCAAAACACAGGAGATACAGGGCGGTGAGCTCTCTGGAAATATGTGTAGCTGTAATTCATTTACGTGACTGTAATCCGCAACAGTAGGGACTGGGGTTATTCCTGGGACTTTTCTCTCATTTCTTGTTGCCAGTAGGGTGGGTAGCATTTGGTTATGTAGCCTTGCTGAAAAAAACCCTCCAGGATGACTGAATGACTGCTGTATTACAGAATTACTTTATTACTGCTATTCTAATATTCATGATTATGACTCATCAAAGGTCTTACACAACTGAAAAACTAGTTTAACCTATACAATGAACCACAATTTTACCATTAACCCAGCAATCGCTACAGCTAAAGTATGCATATGTCAATAGAATACACCAGGTAGATCTTTACCGCCTCTTTATATGCACTGAGCTTTATGTTTAGCAGCTTTGAATAATTTTCCAAATTTGATTTTGAAATGGTGCAACTGAGAAATGAGTGTATTTTTATTCATACTCCTCCACACTTGAACACAAAGGTCACATCCCTACTCCTCCTCATTCAGAGGAAACAAACTCCTCCACCCGTTTTCCGTCAGACTCAGGTTCAGCTTATTGCCAGAAATAACAGGACCTCAGCAGCAGCCACCAGCCAACGAGCAGGCTTCATACTTACATTGACTGTTTTTATTTTAAACCAATGTGGCTGCAGTTACCTTCGAAGGGATACAAGGCTTTGCAGGTGCCGATGGTAGGCAGGACCTCCTCATCATCAAACTCGTCATCGAACTCCGTCGTGGTGGTTGGGGTGGGGATGGGTTGGGCTTTGACCTGAACCTCTGAATTCTGCTCCTCTGTGTAGCTGCCATCCGGGCTGCTCAGGGGCCAACACACACACAGTAAATATACTGTGAAAACACACATAGATTTCTTCCCGAAAAGTCATGTGTGTTACAAACTCTGGGTTCTGTGGCTGCTTTTTGCCAAAGTATACCATACCTCTCTCTGTCCTGTGCACAGTTGTTGCTCACTGTTGTGCTATTCTGGGTCTCATAGAGTCCGCTTTTCCGGTTTGAATCACTCTTAGACGGCATCCTCTCCTCCACCTCTGCTAACCAGCCCTGAAACACACGCAATCATTATTTGGCTCTAGCTTTTCATTTTTATTACATGACAACTTGGACCAATGACAACTTGAGGAATTCTTTTTATCTGTGATTCGGATGGCCTTTACATTCGGCAAGGACCTAGCACAGAACGAACACCTCATCCTTACATTCCCCCATTTATTTACACGGTTAAACCAGGCCATTGTTCTGGGACTTCTCTCTCTGCACAGAGAACATGGAACATGCAGCCAATCCCTGCAGCTGCCTTGCATCTTCTCCTAATATGGATGAGCGACAGTCTTCTTTGGAATTACCCCAGCTGGAGATGTGTGTCTGAGCTCCTCATTATTTACTGTTTCAGATAAACCAAACAACACAGCCTTGCCAACATTAACACTCAAAAAGGAATAGGGGCTCAGACAGACACTGAACTTACCTCAAATTTCTGTACTTCAGACTGGAGCTTCTCAATGTTTTGACCTATTTCTGTTAGCCGGGGGTCCACACTGGCCGGGTCTCCCATCTGAGGGTTCTTTATATACACGTCTTTCATCTTAGTCAAAGCATCTCTGGAAGAGCAAATATTTGTAAGTCTTTGAGGCTTCAGAACAGAATGGAAAGATTTATAACGCTAGATTAAAACCCCCTCTGAATACCTCTGGTCCATTTCTTTTTGTATGTCTTTACTCAGCTCATCGATCTTGCCCTGCAGCTTCTTCCTCCTCTGCTCTGGCGGCAGGTGACTGAAGTCCTCCGGTACAGAACCCTGAAAAAAAAATCACACCATGGAAACCTTTTTAAAAACTCAAAGAAAATAATCAACTTCAATAATCCTTTTTATGCCTTAGCAGGAATCAGTTTTTCATAGGTGCAGTATCTCTCTCTGTTTTTTTGGTTGTTTTTTTTTTAACCCTGTGAAACAAGACTCAGGGATAAATGGGTATCAGGGTAAATAAATGGAGCTCCTGTTAGGCTTTAACTGAATCATTGAAGGAGATACTGCAGCCGCTCTCTAACACAGTCTGTGATATTTAGGATGTTTAGCTCTGTAGACTTGAGGCCTTTCACCTATTCAGTCGCCACACCTAATTTAGAGAGCTCTGTAAATGCAACGGAAATGTAATAAAGTATTGGCCACATCCTTTCATTGCTCATATAGTGTTTCAGGGTGAGCTTTCTAATGGATCTGTTCTCTGACAGGTACGGCTCTTTCTTAAAATGAAGGTTATATGAGCTGCGAGAGGTTGGCTTGACAGGAGTCATGTTTCCTGCTGAGACTGTAACACTGAATAGAATGAGTCATGCTGCTCCGCTGCCTCTCAGTCTTTCTGTAAACATCTGTAAACAAAGCATCAAAACTAATAAATAAATTGATCAATAAGGATAAGCTAATTAACTAGCTGCTTCTGTAAGTCTTGGAATAACTCAGAAATGCTGGTATTGCAGTACAGCTTACTTGATACATGACATGGTTTCAATCTCTGGACCCTATATATACTGCGTTCAAGCTACTGTTGTTGTTTAAAAACAACTGACTATCCATAGGTATTAATGATAGGATTTCGCAATAAGATACAATGAGGCCTTTGTTTTATATTGTTACTTCATTTGGGGGAGTATTGTGGTTCAGTGAGTTTATGATTAGCTGGAAAAAAGAACGAAAATAGTGACATATCGGCAGAAAATCTCTGAACTGTGTGGACTGAAGAGGTCAAGGCCTGTGATTGGATCTCATTGAGATGGGTCACAGTGGCACCACAGGAAATAAATGCTGGATCTACAGCCTGGAGGTCAGGATTCACATCACATGAGCCAGATAGTTACCACGGCAACCTTACCCCTTCTCCCCGTATCAGCATGCAACACTTAAAGGCATGCAACACAACAAAGATCTGTCAGTCAGCATGCAGGCATGTCATGCTCTCGTATCAGTGAAACATCACAGTACAGAAATGACTTATTAGTGTTTATGTATCCACGTATCCTCAGACTAGTGAGGCACTACGATCTAAATGTAAATTTATTCTACGTGATTAAATTTAATCAATAAACAAACTAAAACTATATGCAGGCATTTAGTAACTTGATGTTGTAGTCAATAAAGTTGATGGACTGTTAGAAAAGGTTCAAACTGATCAGTCTTATTTGACTCAGGCACTGATGTACAAAAACAAACCAAGCATATGCTGTAAAATGTCAAAATATTGAAAAAAAAGATTTAAACTGTTTAAAATTTGCGAAAATGCACTTGTTGACTTTCTTTTCAGAAAAGAAACTCATGTCTGTACAAATATGCTTAACATAAAGACTGGAAGGACAGGGAAACGGCTGTCCAGAGGTGAAGATCTCCTCCTTTCTGCCTTGCATGAAGGGCGATACTCTGATGTTATGTTACATCAACTATTTCTTCTTTGAAGCTGTGCACCATCCCATCAACACTCCCTCTGTGCATCTGGACCTAACTTACAAAGCAACATGGAGAGACACGACTCAGACTCATGTGGATTTTTGAAAAAGAATTTTGCTTAATTATCCACTTAAAGCTTTTTAGTTTTGTTTGCCGGAAATACAAAGAGATTCTCTCTGATCCGTTTTGATACTAAAGGCTAGTCACAGGCAAAGCAGGCAGGCCATTTCTCCAACTGGGATATACCAGTTAGCCTAAAAACAGATATGAGTTTCTCGTCTTATTGCCAAGCCGTACTTAGTCCATTTGGGTTTTTTTTACATATTTAAACAGGTAAAACAGATAAAGTACTATTAGAGAACTTTTAGGTTTTTCTGCATAAAGCCAGGACAGCTGTTTCCCAGTACTTCCAGTGTGTATCACTATTATCCCTTAACACACCATAAAGTGAATGTTTCAAAATATGAAAAGCATTCCCAAAAATATTAAACAATTTCACTAATCCTTATGTTTTGAGGAAATCCTCGCCTCGTTAGATTTACAAACCACACACAAAAAATATCAATAAATCAATAAATGGAACCGAAGTGGCATGCAGTGTAAGGACAGGAGCTCGCTTTCTACAGATCGGCAATTAGTATATGTTACAGGGACATACAATCAGCTGAGACAAGAAGGACTACGAGACAGACTAAGAGACAGACGAATAAAACACAGAGTAAATCTGATCACCTCAATGAGATTCCGGACGTGGGAATTGAGTGTGATCTGCATCGCAGAGACCACAGACACATTTTGGGAGAGACAAAACGGGAACACAATCACAACATAAAAACAAACAAACATAACACAAAAATGAGACAGCGACATGAGTCTCAGGTCCATTGTTGTGTTACAGCAAAACTTAATTAATAATTAAATTAGATCCAAAACAAATAAAATGAGAAAAAAAAGAGCACACCAAAAACATATCAGCGTACAGAACGTTATTAAGACTGTGTTACTGGGACGACGTGACATGCGTGCTATGGTCATGCCGCTACGGTCGTGCAGTTATACGGTCATGCTTACCAGCTTGAGAGAAAGCTTCATGGGGGGAGAAGAGAGAAAAATGGCGAAGAGCAGGAGAGAGAAACAGACAACAGATAAAAGTCAACATGAGGAGAATATTACGGCCATTTGTTTTATTTTCCTTTCAACAAAAATAGTTTCCGTGATTTTTATAATAATGTTTTACTCTGCCAGACTTCACCATAAAAGGAAAAGAGGGTAAAGTAGTTAAAACTTCAAGAATCTGATTTATATACTAGCTGTGTAATTACAAAAAAAAGCTCTCTCAGAAACAATTTTAGCTACTAAGACCCCGCTCTTTTTTTTCTATGTGGTGAAGTTTAACATTTCTAACATGATGAATTCATGAGAAATGGGAAAAAAAAGTTGGCTAACAGGCCAACCTACTGCAAAAGCATGAAGTCACTGAGAAAAATTAAGGGAAGACAGATGCAAATTAAGAAGTAGAGGGAGAGTGACAACGACGACAGAGGACAATGTACCCTTTACTTCTTGATCCCGCTCTGCTGCCAACACAATGACACACAGGGCACAGCAGAGGGCGCCAAAAGCATGTTACCACATTAGCAGGTCCATATGTTGACATGGAGGCAGATACTGTACACAGACAAACTGGAGAGATGCTTTCAGAAACCAAATATTCACACTCGTGAAGAACAGCTTAGAAATAGACGGGTCTCTAAATTTTGCAAACTCAAGTGGCTCAGTGAAAGCCAAAAATTAAAACAGCGATAGAATTTGGCAAGGGACTTTTGAGAGGATATGGTTCTGAATACAAAGAACAGAGCAGGTTAACAACAACTGGTTGGTAGAGCCAGAGCAGATGACTTGTAATCCTGTTAAAAGGTCACAGGCTGGTGCACCGAGGAGCTCTACTCACTTAGATCCACTAATCAAGTCATCCACCTGTGAATGGCCTTTTATGGTCATTGCTATGTGATCTCCCGCCACACACACACACACACACACACACACACACACACACACACACACACACACACACACACGTATAAAAACTGCTTTTGTAGAAGTGCAGGCAAAAACACGGGCCTTTGCTTCTGTCACCGGTGGGTCATATATGGACTTTGTATCCGGAAATGAAAAAGAGAAATTTTTGACTGAGAGTTGATAAAAACTGAAGTGTAAGAATCAAGTAAAGCTGGTCCAAAAGATCCTTTCATATTCTTTCTCACAATCTAAATAAAAGCTATGTTTGATGTTTTTGTGAAATTAAAATGTTTATAGAATAATTAGCTAAAAAGTCTAAGCTGGTCTGCTTCTGTACGACACATTATACTCCAATTTTATGCTCCCTTTCTAACAACAGGCCAGAAAAAAATGTGAAAATTAGCCTTTTAAGCTAGCTTTGACTTTTGCATTCATCATTGCATTGAGGACTTGTTTTCCTTTGAACAAAACTGTTTGCACTCATCAGCCTGGCTGTCAGGATTTCTCAGCGCTACCTGACGAGCAGCAGAACTTCTTTTCTGCTGTCGGTTGCTTTCGGTTTTGTTTACAGTGGGTTTCCTATAAATTAGCAGCTTGAGTCAATAACTGCTGTTCATTTTTAAATTTATGTCTCTAACTGTTTGTTTTATTACTAAGTTTATGTGTGATTTATCATGGGACCACTTAAAAGCTGCAGCTTTCAGTAAAGAGCGTTTTAGATTTGTTCTTGAGACAGACACAGATCAACAGTTATATTACAGACAGATAACACTGCTGCACTATGGCACACCAGCACAAAGAAAGCCCCAGAGGGGTAAATTCTGGGTACTGTAAGCTGGACCCAGATCCAAAGTGTAACCAGCACCTCGTGTCATACAGCCACATGAGGTTTAATAAGTAAGGAGGGGTAATTCCTCAGTATCATAAATAGCGTCCTTATAACTCTCACATCCTCAGGTGCTTGTGACACTTTGTGAATTGACCCCTTGTAGATGCTCAGTGGGGAAGCCCTGAAACAGCTGCAAGACACAGCAGACCCCAAGCTGGCACATGTGATGAGGGATGAAGTCATCATTTTCTAAAATCATTCTTCCGACTCTGCACATGTCACAACCATGTGATCAATACTGAGCCAAACACAGACACTAGCCTCCTTTGTGAGCATGTTTTGCCTCATTAATGGTGAAAATTTCCTCAGACAATTATTAATGAGGCTACTGCCTGTGTTATACATGGCTTTTACTAATCACACACATCCACAACTATTCAATGTTTATACACGCTTTTCACCAAATATACACCTGCTGTCTCTCTCACACACACACACGCACCCAACACACACACACACACACACATCTGGTGTGGTGCTCACTGAAGCCCAACACACACACACACACACACACACACACACACACTTACAACATATTGCCTTGCTTCAAAAGCATACGTGGGTCTGCCCAGAGTCCTCTTCATTAGCTCTTTGTGATAAATGAGAGAGCGCGGAGATTGTTGCTGTGTGGTCATCAGAGAGAATAAAGCTTTGTCAATAAGAACTTGGGAAACAACACTGATGTGCTTGAGCTCTTATACTGTATACTGCCTTAATTTGACTCTCAAGACACAGACGCATTTTCTTTTTTCTCAGAAGCAACACACGTGCACGCACACATACAGTGACTGGGGATGGATTAGACATCTCATATGCAGTGCACACAAGCTCTCCTGCAGGGGTAGACATCCTGCCATTGCGCGGAGACACAACACCCCACCTCCACAGACACGACTACACTAATCCTAAATGTGTTCTCCTTGTGGGAGGTGTCACAGCAACACTTGTGTATTTTATTTGTTTTCGTACAGCTGTAATGACAGAATGTGACTGTAACAGATAGATTTTATTGGCAGATTTTCAAACAGGGATTATGCTGGAGTTACATTTGAGTCTTTTCAAGACAATAACCAAGGGAAAGTAATTATTTAGTATATTATATTACTTTTAAGGTTAAACATTTTCTGAATCAAATTAAATGCTGTGTACCCATATACGCAACACAAAAAGGATGGATGGATTAAGCAATGATAAATGGTTTTTATCATATAGGGCTTTAGGCAAATTACCTTTTCCCATTATGACATGGTGAGCTCCCTACTCTAGCTCTCCGAAGCCTTCTACACATGCACTGTCTTCTGTCACGATACCACTTTTTGATTCAGTGAGTAACATCGCTGAGAGGTCACGGGCACGTACAAAACCACATCTTAACATTACCACATACATTAGTCCAATATATTTAGACTTCCTACAGACTTATGATGATGACCCTAGTTTGAAAACACAGTAAAAGAAAAAGGAAGAGAAAATAAGCCTTTTACCTCAAAATGGTGATAAAGTGCTTGTTACCATGGTTACCTACATTTTTGATGTTTTATTAGATTTATTCCAAAAAGAAAGCAATATTTTAACGCGGTAATCTACATCAACCAGCATCTAAACACAGAAAATAAACTTCCACTTGATATAAAACACCTACAGATCAATTCAATGCACCCTCGTGAGGAATGGAAAGCAGTACTGATGAATTTAAAGATCTCCACAAGGCTTTCTGGTCTGATAAAGCTTTTAACCTTTAAACCTTTATTCAGCCTTTCTTATACCATGAAATGTTAGAATAAGGTCAAACTTCACTGTTTAATCTGTGCATAGTTGAAAACAATGCATCTGATTTAACTCTTTTTATCAGTCTTCTCATGAGCTGTTGCAACACATCCGCTTTTAGAAACGTGCACTTCCTGATAGACCTGCTTGAAAAAAATACGCACTTCCCTCTGCACTGCCTCATTTTAATCATTTCCTCTTCGATACTCACACACTGCACTACTGCAACACATTGTTCTTTTGCCTTTTCAGACGTCATGTTAGCACCAATTCAAACCAATGTTTTTACTCTGAACTGCTCCCATTTCAAATTATGAGCATAAACAAAAAAACGATATTTGTGGAGTCCGGAAGGAACATTGGGAGTTACAGCCCATTCCTGAGGTCACGGACAACTGGAGAGTGAAGTAAGAAAGGACAGGAAAGCATGCTGTGACCTTCCCCAGCAACTGTCGCCTGTATCTCTACAAAACACGCACTGGACTTTAGAGCAGAAATTGTGATGACACACACAAGGGCGCTGGAGAGGTGCTGATAAAACCATCCTTCAGGAAGTTGTCTAAACTTACTCTCCCACCATACCAATCGCTTGATTCATACTTTAAGGTTTAACCTTCTTCTTGGTTCCTAGCACGTGCAAAACCCAAAACAATCTGCCTCCAGCATAGACTGCAGAGAAGAGCACAGGGAGCAAGTGCAGTCTTCATGCTACTGCCAACACTGCTTAGGCTCCTTAGTTTCTGTCAGAAGGGGAAGGTGGTAGAGAGGGACTGTCATTGTGAGCACAGTTAATCTGAAGAATGAAGGGACAAGATGAAGAGACTGTTGGTGAGTAGGACACATACCATGGAGTCAATAAGTAATGGTAATGCTCTACAGAAGCATGCTAGAGAAGCACAAAAGCTGAGCACTGTATGAGTAAAGGTGGGACACTTGTTGGAGGTCGCGTTGCTTACACTTGATCAGTTACTGGCAACAGAAGTAATAATGATGCTGTAGCCATCATGACCATCCAAGAAAGCTCAGCACGTCTTTGGATTATTCACTCATACAGTGTAGCAGCCACAGAGCTCAGGTACAGGTGTACACACAAACACAGGCACAAAGCTGGCTTGGACACACACACACTTACCCCTCGCCTCAGGCTCCGGAGGCAGTGCATTTTGGGTTTGGAGGCCATGAAGTCGTTGAGGCGGTGGGAGAGGGGCTCCTTGTGCTGCTTGGGAGACTGGGGGTCGTTGGGAACAGCAGAGGGTGAGGGTGGGGATGAGGCTGGGGGGGCAGGTGGGGGCTGGTGGGGGGACGTTAACAGGGACATAAGCTACCAATAAGAGAGGGAGCCGTGACGGAGAGGAAGAGGAAAAACGTGGAAGAAGAAGAAGAAGGGGTCGAGAATCCAACAAAAAAAGACAAAGGAGGAAAAGGAGGAGGGAACACAAAACAAAATAAATAAGCCTCCTACAAATATTAAAAAATAAACACACGCAACAGAAAACCCAAAGGAACATAAAAGACAACCAAAGGGATGTCAAACCCAGAGTAGCAGTTGTTATGTTGTGGGAAAAAATAAACTGTTCAACACATAAAACATAAAAAAATTAAAGAATTAAAAAGAACAAAATGACCAGAGTGAGTAGAAAGCGCACAAACGTGTTAAAGCAAGCAGATGCACAAAGCAAACAGCGAAGAGTTTCGGTCAAAGCGCATGCCAGCTTCCATTTTAGAAACCTCCGTTTGAGTTTTGTTTTTTTACTTTCCCAACCTCGTCAACATGCCAGCTAAGACGAGTAATTCACCACATCCCCGAGGATAACAGCTGCTGAATTTGAGGCCATCATCAGCCTAATCTAATTGCGGCTCTAAAACATCTGACTGCATAATTCATCAACCAGCAGTTAAGGAGAGAGAGTGAAGCAGTGATGAGTTTTAGGATACCACATGATGCACATTGCACATGCACTGGCCCGCGATAAAGAAATCCTTTTTTATCATTCTGTAAACCAATATTGTTTTTGTGTTTCTATTGGCATGCATGTGTCCTTGTGTGCATGTACAGTGTAAATACCTCTCTGTACACTGTGCTCCCAAATTCTGTCTTTACAAGTTTGCCTTAATTTTGGGAGGTTGCACCATTTTCTGCACACCAGGGTTTCTCATGTAGCATTGCACAAACTCGCTTTCTCCCTCACCCACACAGACGTGCACACACACACACACACGCACACACACACACACACACACACACACACACACACACACACACGATTGCTCAATCACACTCTGTTCTAATTCAATACCAACAGTGCCACCAGCCCATAAGACAGCCAGAGATCAGTCTTGATGTTTAGACACAGGAAGCTAAAGGAAGCTACTCAAGGATGATCAGTCAGTGGAAAAGTACTGAGGGAAGACTGTTACATCAGATCCAAGAGGAAGTTAATATCTGCCACTTGAGTCCGTTCATAGAGTGAAAAGTAGAAATATATTAGTGTGTGTTATGAAAGGGAGGCTCCAAAATCGGTGAGGGTGATTGCCAGGGGGAGAAAACGGGTGGCAAATAATAACAACAAAAATGGCAATAATAACAGAGAACTAGCAATAAATTTCTGAAGTTAACATAGTGAACAAAAGTCAAAAAAATCTATTAAAAATATATAAATTTAATACAGAATCAGCGCCAAGACTGTAACACACACTACAAACACTGAACACATATATTTCTACAGCCACTAAATAAAAAGTGATAAGAACAAACATAATGGGACCTGTAATATCCCTCCATCCCAGCCCATATAAATCTCCCGAAAGTGCAAAGTGAGCTCCAGGCGAGGAAACTGCACCACAACTAGTGATGTTTTGCGATACGTTCGGGTGTAGCAGTGATTTTTGAGTAAGGTGTTCATTCATGTGTTACCTTGTTCTTGTTCTTAATGAAAGGCCACAGTTTGCTTTTGGCCTTGACACCAGGCTTCTCTTTGCCCTCTTTGGTGTTGGACAGGCTGGTTTCAGATACTGTCCTCTTCATGGCCTGGCCATAGTCCTCAAACTCTACATCTCCTGGGGGCTCGAAACCGGACTTGAAGGACTCCACCACCTGCTTAGAGTCCTAGTGAGAGACGACAGTTGCAGCAGTTAGCAGAACCCTTAATCCTGGAACCTCTTTAATTGCGTCAACGACTTTTTCAAAGTAGCTTTTCAGATACCAAACAATAATTAAAGGGAGGGTCTTTGTTGTTTGAGAATGTCTCGAGCATCATAGGTCTGGTGATTATATGCAACACAAATGTGGCCCGGTGACTCAGTTGTTTATATCACTTTCTCTCTGATAACAATTCAAGAGTGTGTCAATAAAGAAGAGAAGCTGGAATTACTCAGTTTGTGGCCTACAGAAGAAAGAGGAAAAGGCCTAAATCTGTCAGGCAGGAGTTATGAGCAAACACTGAGGTCGGGGATACAGCCAGGCTTCTCAGACACAGGAAGAAGCACATTCATCAGTTGCAGTGCACACCAGCCTATCTGAACTGATAATAGCAAAGGGTCTGGTTGGAGTTAGGATCAGGGGGTCAGAGATCTGCTCTTATGTCCTCCATATGTGAGAGAAGAAGAAAAGAGGAGGAGTATCTGCCAGAGGAAAAGTAGCATGTGATGTGTTATTCCCTGCCGTTGTTTACTCCAGCACAGAGTCATCTTCCTGGAGCCTAGCCAAGGACACACACATACACAGCTACACATACACAAACTATGTGATCCCTGAGGATGGTTTTGGGGTTTTTTGTCATACAGCAGGCAGCCAACATGTGACAGCTCAATATATCACACTTTTAAACACAGGCAAATGCTGCTCTCCTTTTACCTATTTAAATAATAAATAACTATAAGCAATGAGACACAACCTTAATCTGTGGTTTACATTTTCTTTAAGGAATTATCTGACATATTAGAAATTGCCTTGTTCTCTTTCCAGGAGAGATAAATGACAAGACTGATAAACCTCTCACATCTGCCTATGAAATATGAAGCCACAGCAGCCGGCCAGATTCCTAAACTTAGCATAAAGACTAGAAACGGGGCAAGATTTAACACATTAATGTGTGCGCTTTACAGCTACTCATAGCTAGCCTTTGTTGCCATTTACCAGAGTTAGGCTACCTAATTCTGTGTTACTCTGTTCAACTAAAAACCATGTTGAAGTTTGAATTTTATTCAGATCCACTTTAAACATATTTGAATAAAAAAAGAGTAGCCAAAAAGGAAGCACTAAAGGCCTAATTCTCTGTGACTTTTCGTAATATATTCTCAAAAACGCCTTCACTTGATAAATGCTCCTAAATACATGTGTCTTTCAGATTTCACATCCCCAGTGTGCAGCTCTGTCAGAAATGGTAATCCTAAAGCCAAAATGAATATAATCCTAATGACACAATCACTCTTACTATTTCAGTCTTCATAAGTTTCCTTCCAAAACCACACATATTACACAATTGCTTTCACCAGGTGTAAAGTAAATCTGTTGAGGGATTAATGGAATTTTCTGTCTAATATCAGTGTAATACCCCTTAAAGGAGGACTACAGTGAGTATTTTTAACACAGAAAGCTAAAGAATTAGTGACATACAAGCTAAAGAAATGTATGTCACTAATTTTCCTTACTATAAGAGGGGACTATACTAATTGAATTACCTTGTACAGCTTTTCTCTTTTACGACAAGGTCCTCCCACTTTGTTTGGAGAGGTGAGGTGTTTTCACCTTTTAACAAGTCCCCCAAGACTTCAACTACTTGTTGTTTAAGTGAAAGCATAATTGGGATTGTGTGGGTTGTCAGTGATAGACTGGCTGATTGAGTAATAACCCCCATACAGTGATGGGTTAACCAAGACCTGGTTAAGAGGTATATAGTATACATATATAGCTGGCAAGACACTGGGTGCAGACTGTGCAGAGGTGCTCCTGAGACAATCCAACATATAATAGTAGGGGTTCAAGATGCTAACAGGCGTATATGGAATGCCATAACCAATTTTCTGGCATAGTATACAGGAACATCTCTGCTGAGTATAGCCTGGAAGTCTCAAGATGAAAATGGGATAACCCCCCCCAGGCCCCCAGGGTGGCTGAGAATGAGTACGCTAAAACTCTGTGGGACTTCCAGATACAGACAGACAAACTGGTGATGGCTAACCAACTGGACATAGCAGTGGTGGACAAGCAGAGAAGACGACTGTAGTGACAGATACAGCTATACGAGTGATAGCAACATCTGGAAGAAGGAACACAACAAGCTCAAGAAGTAACAAAGGCTGAGAGAGGAGCTAGAGAAGATGTGCAGGATGAAGGTAAGAGTGGTCTCCATGGTAATGGAGCAGTAACCCCCAAGCTGGACCCAAGTTTGAAGGATAAAGACCACCCAGATATTATAATATATACAGAGAGAGGCTGTAGAGCAGCTGTATATGCTGTATATGCTTCTTCCACATGCTACCGAGGCCCTGTTTGTTAAATGAAGAAATTGTTTAATTGCCAGTATGTTTTCTTTCTTTAGACTTCAGTCATCCAAAAGATCTTCCAAGTTTTTCATTAGCAAAACCGACATTCTCTGATACTCAACCCACAAATGCATTTTCCTTACTATTGTGGCACCATTTAAGGGGAAATACACAGGCTTTTCAAGGTTATAGGATTTATTGCCAATAAGCATTGTTACCACAAGGAAATAATTGACTAGATGGATAAATAGACAGATACTCACAGCCTTGGGCTCAATGGACTCGGCAGCATTTGTCATGCCATCTAAACATTTTCCCACAATGGGCAGCACCTGACGATCCACGTCTGCAAATGTCTTCATGCACACTGATATCCTCTCAATTCTTTTCTCCTCCATGTCTTGAAGTTTCTACAGTTCAATACAAGCATATTTATACATAAACAAAAGTGTGGGTAGAGTTTGACTGAAAAAACAAAAACCCTTTAATCTATCTCAAAGTGCTGTCTTTTGATGCTGAGCAACAAAGGCTGGTCAGACCAAACAACACTGGAAATGGGAGCGCTCAAAAATCATGAACTTTATAAAACAGTGAATTCAAAGTCACAAACTTTGTAACTGTAATATAAAAAGAACTTTACGAAAATAACTGCACTTTAAATAAGGACTGCTTGCTTCTGTCAGTGTTTCCTGCATGACAAAAATGTAATTTTAGCAACAGACCTGCAGGGGGGGTTGGGTGTAGCGAGTTGCAAACAACTTTGAATTCACAAGATAAAAGTGCATTACTGTGCAATCATTGGTTACGTGAGAAAAAAATGAAAAAAAAATGAAAAAAATGCAATAATTTTGGAGGTGTTAATATTCTCACGTGGGAAGAGTAAATAAATTCTATTTAATGGTGACACTGATGAACCAAAACCAGCTTTATGACAAATCGGCTGAGGTAAATCATACACTGTAGAGCTGTTGTATGTACCTGGAATATGTTGGGAATAATTGTATAGTAATGTTCATTCTGTTCCTTGTTGAACTTCTCCAGGTAGGCGGCATATTCGTTCTTACTGTCACTAGCCATCTGGTGCCTCATCTGAGCTTGCTGCCGTGCCTGAAGAAAAAAAACACACACAAGCACATATATCACAACCACATTCTCTTCACTAACCTCGTGTCCCCTGATGAAAACAGACCACAGACACAGCCAGAGCATAAAAACCCAAATGAGTCAACTATTTGTGTATATGAGCACTCATGCATGCACATGTACACACATATTCACAGAGAGCTTGTGAATGCATATCTAAAGGTGCAATTCAGAGTTGTGAAGCAGCAACAGCCTTTGGCATTAGATTATATGTAGGGCAGAACAAACAAATAAAGAAGACGACAACAGCCTGCACAGGCTGCAGAATGGAGGGATTTGGATTTTCTCTGTCCGCCCCGTCTGGCCTGCCTCTGCTGTCAATAATGTTGATTATTTTAAGCTAGTCTAAGGGAAGGAAGGAAGGCAGTCAGAAATGCTGCAGGAGAGGCCTATTACGAATCTAAGCAGATGGAGATGAGATTATCTCAGCTAGACAGCATGTGCGGGTTGTGTGTATGTGCGTTAGTGTTGCGTGCAGCTAAGTACTCCTATCTGTTTCCTCTTTCCATCAGACCTAAGGCCGTCATCACATAAATACTGATTTCAATGGGTCATCTGTAACAAAGAGTTACCTCATGAACCTGTGATTGTGATCAGCATTTAATCTGCTGAAGGCTACACAGAAAAAAGAGCAGCTGTATAACTGTATGAGCCAGCCAAGGGAACATAACCCTGATCTCTCATAGTGAAGAGGAAACATTTAAAGGACTTCATCCAGTTTTCACCTACACACCGATCTAAGAGCAAGAGCAGAGTATCTCTAACTCATTCACTCACATTCACACACACACACACACACACACACACACACACACACACACACACACACACAGAGTACATCAGAGTCGAGACACACGTCAGATACGAAGGTACATTATTTCCAGCACATGAGGGATGACAAATGATACCTCAGTGGAAAATGATTGGCTGTGAGTCACACAGCCTACAAAAGACAAGGAACGTGAAATCTAGAGAAAAGCTAAAAAGCACATGGAGAAGTCCAGCTGTTTAAATTCTAAACGCCAGCATGTGAGCATGCATTTAGCGTATGTGCTTTGCAAGTGTAGGTGCATGCAAAGTGTATTGAATGTGTTTAGAAATAATGAGGGTACGCGCTATCACCATGGTAACTTTGCCAGTGCTTCAAAACGAGTTGCTGTGCCTGCAGCCACATCACATCCTGTTGTCATTTTCTGGAAATTACCTGTTTTGCTAGCTGTCACTAATGGTTATAACTACATATTTACACATTTCAAGTTATTTATCTAGCTGTCAAATGTGGATTTTAAAGAAGAGTTTGATGAAATAATGAGGATGTGAAACGCAAAGAAACTGAATGAATGTTTATAAAGGTTTGCCTTAGCATAATCAGCCTTTCTCTCTTATTTCTTACACATAAAAATCAGAGTGGGAAAGTGTACAGCAGCAGACAGTGCGATAAGCCACACTCAGACAGGACAGGGCGTGGTAACAGACCTGGTTGAGGCTATGTGTCAGACTCTACAGGAGACCGTGTGTATATCGAGACACAAGTCGAGACAGTGTGTGTTCCGACAGATACGGGTTCTCTGCTCGCTGGACCTACCTTATGGAAACTTCGCTTCAAGGCATGGCATAAAATAAATTTACAAACACACACATACACACAAAAGAATTGTTAGCTGTTTCCAGCTAAACAAGAAGTTGCCATAGATGCACTTCCTGCACCACCTCGAGAATCATCGCTAAAAAAAGGAAGCTGGTATCAGAATAAACAAACACAATCACCACTAAAATAGTGGGATTTTAAGCTGCTGTTCTCTGCTACTGCTAGAGGCTGAACAGTTGAGAGGAAGGTATTATGATGTATCCCTATACTTTATGACGGAGAATCCACAACAGGGAAGTCTGTCAGTGTGTGTGAGGGCCGGGGGTCCCTCAAAGAACCTTAACTGTGTTTGTGGATATCTGGGCTGCAAATCCAAACCCCTAATTCAGGGATTTGTTTGCCAGAGGTGGAGAGAGAACACTTAGAGGTTTGCTCCAGCTGTGCTTAAAACCACAAAACCCCAGCTCGACAAACAGCAGCTCTTTTGCATTAAGGGCATTGCATGACCGACAAAAGCATCTAGTTGAGATGAACTTTCAAAATACATCTCTGTTAAATAATTAGCCAACTTAGCTGCAGAATACTGATGTGGACAGGTCAAAATATACATGACTTCTCTTTCTCTGCCTCTCCTACCACCATGCCACCACCTATCTGTTCACCCCAAACCTCCTCACGGAGCAACATTTTTCAATATGACTAAAATGCAAACTAAGCTGTGGTTGTGACATTTCATCTGCGTACCTATTAAACTGTGCATGTATTTTGCAGCAAATGTAATAACGCAAGTGTCTAAGTGGCTATACTCTATATCTTACTAAGAACACTAAGCTCTGCTTTTTTGTACTTTTTGGAAGAAAAGTACCTGTTATAGAAAGACACTGACAAGATCATTTTTCAGGTTTTCCTATTCCGAATTCTTCATTTCTGTACAACTGAAACACGAGTAAGTAAAAAAGCAAGCCAAGTTCACCCAAATGATCCAAAGGAGAAGGACTAGGAGAGGACTAAAGCACAATTAAATGATATGTAATGTGAGAGATGTATTTAAATAAAAGGGCAATATCAGTGGTTTTAATGGGTTTGTCCAGTTAACTACGGTTCATACACTGTTCATGAACATTGCTTGCATATGTACCTATAATCCTATAATCTAAGATTAAGACTATTTTGTGAAGAATCTGGCATACTATGACACAGTTTATGTCCCCACTTTACAAACAGGGTAAACTCAAATAAAGTGAAAATCAAATGATCCTTTCATTTGCTGATATCGTGTGTAATTTATGAATTTTGTGTGATAATAAACATAACTCTAATATAAGTACAGCAACTCCTGCTTCAACAATAGATTCTTGAGCTGCTGTGCCGGGTCTTTCCAGCTGAGTTCAGTGCTCTCTTAAGCTGATTGTAGTTCTCTGGCTGCATATCCAGAGTGTAGAAAGGCTCTTTATTCCAGCCTATATTTGCATAATAATCAGGTCTGAACTGTGTCAACTGTGAGCCTCAGCTCTGCTCCAACAGCTGATGAAGCAGCAGGAACATGCGCTGCTGACCCATGATGCCTTGCGGGCGTGGGAGCTGTGTGGGTCTGAGATTTTGAGGGCTCTTTTAATTGGTCATGACAACAGGAAATGACATCAGCTACGGGCCCAGGAGACTGTGGGCTGCAAGTTCTGAGAATTGGATGATTGCTCCTTGTGATGATTTATTGAACAGGACATATAATCTCTAAAACAGCACACTACTTATTTAGTTTTTCACAGTCAAAAAGCAAAAACAAACCTACATGTATAAACCGAAAGACACATAAGAGAACCAAACCTTTTTATACTAAACAAAGATGTTTGGTGGCTGTTCTACATAGATAATACAGACTTGTTGCTGCTATCAGCTTTGTTTGGCAGCAGATCACTGTGCTGCTGGGACAATGCCAGCTTCTTCGCACAGTTCCTGGCATCAAGAACGTCATCAGTCAGTCTTTGCTGTCTTTTAGGCTCATTGGAACGAGGACTCAGGATTGGGGCATAAAAGGGGGAATACGTGGAAAAGAAAATCGTGAGAAAAAGGTTGCTAGGTGGGAGGGTGAGAAGCCCAGGCAGTCGTGTTAAGCATGAAGGGTACAGGGCAAGCTCATTGGATATGAGGTGACACAACACATACCTTTTCCACGTCAGCCTTAGTCACGTTAATGTCAGCATCCATCTTCTCAAAGTACTGCTGTGCTCTTTCTGCCTCTTTACACTCCCTCTCAAACCGTTTTTTACTCTGAAATAAGAGGGTTTAATGATTTAATGAGATCACACACATTACATCAGTCAATTCCTGCCACGAGCTATAGCAGAACGCTATATTACTTGACTTTTAAATAAGCACAGTAATGGACGTCATAATGTGTATGTGTACGTCAAATACATTTAAGGCCTGGCATTGTGTGCAGCAGAGGTCAGTTTATGTCAACTGACACAGGAACAGGGTTTGTTAAAGTCTGCAGTCTGCAGATTAAACAAATGTTCATAGTGGTCATTTGTGTACAGAAAAACAAGCATTCATCCAACCCTCTTTCGACCCCTCTAACTGAACAATCAGTGTTTGTTGGGCTAGTGTGCACTCTGAACTATGCCTATCTGCCTCACATACAATGGTATCCATTGAGTGCACAGAGAAGTTTGAGGAGGACAAGGCATCTCTCTCACACGCTTTCTCTCCCCCGTCAAAGGGGCCAGCCAGAGATAAGAAGTAGTGTTCTGTGCAATTTCTCTTCGAGCTTCTTTACTAAAACAAATACAAACAGAAATCCTGGACCTGCACTTTTTCAACACGAGAAACAATGTACTTAAAATCTTGCCAGCAGCTGATATTTACATTATACTTCAGTGTTTCAGTCTTCAGTACTAGGTGCACCTCAGGCAGTGTGTGTATCAATCAATTCATCTGATGTCATTATTATTATTTACAGTGTGTGACTTCTGTCCCCCTCACCGCATGTAAAAGAAAATGTACACTGAGATTTTAGGACATAACAGGAGGTTCTTCTGTACAAGGACCTCTGCTGATTTACATTTTCCCACTAACACCTCATGTCTGGCAGTTTTTGATAATGATGTGCTTTATATATTTTACTTTATTACTGCTGACTGGTAGCAACTCTTCGCCTGGGAAATAACTGGAATGATCTACAATGCCTGGAGCAAATCGTTCATAAAGAAACAGATATTTGTTTGTTCAAAGAAGTATTGCTTTTTTTTTTGCTTTTTTTTTCATCTTGTGTTACACTCATTTCTAGGTTGGGTTAGGCTGCCACTAAAATCTGAAGTGCCTCTGGCTCCCTAGCCCAGAGAAACTGACAAGCGATCCAGAAAAAATGGTTTATTTTAGTCATTTATAATTTCATAATGTTATAGTTGCAAATGATGCAAGCTCAGTATATATTTGTTGCAACTAGTGCACTACTGTGGAACTGCATGTAAATAGGTTCACTTACCGCTTCCAGCTGTTTCCACGAGCTTTCAATGTGCTGCTGTGCCTTACGCCCATCATGGAAGTGCTGCAAGAGAAAACAGAAAAAGTACAGAATTGTTAATTTCTCTCATATTTTTTATGAGCTCAAGGGATTTAAAATCAGATGAACCTGTCTTTGATATAGTAAGGTTTACAAATTAGATGAGGTAATCATTAACCACTAGGAATAGTTCCTACACTGTGACAGTGAGGTATTAGTGTCAACTGAGGAAGCAGTGCAAATTCAAATAGGCACTGTATTGTACATACTCTAAAAATTACTACCATAGAACCCACGAGCTTAGCGCTCAGAGATATATTCAAGCTTGAGCAGGAGGCTAAAAGTCTGTTTGAAGAAAGGTTAACCACAGGCTCACTACAGCTCCAGAGAAAGTGTGTTACAGGGACAAAAACAGGTTAACTGAGTAAAAATCATTAAAATAAAACCAGCCAAAGATACTGTACACAGAGTTGTTTTCACAAAGCACTAAAGTCACACCATGCTCATAGCAGAGCTGTGCACCAAAGGTTTCTGTTTTTAAAAAGCAGTCCTCTCTGCTCTCTGTTGAGGGTCATGCAAATACAGAATGCATATTATTTGATAAAACTTACTAAATCCTACTTTTTTCTTACCAGAAATGGTTAAATAAATATATCCATAAGACCAAGAAGTTATAAACAGCTTATTAGAAAGCATGTTGAAAGAAACTACTAAAAGCATGAATCTACTGTTGGATGAGGGAAATTCTGTTGGTCAAACAGTGCAATACTGTGACCTACAAACAATATTAATGATTAGTCTGATGATCCCCCTTTTCTCTGGTGCTTTGTAGAGGTTGATATTTTTACTTCAGTGTGACAGCTCTGATGTCTGATTAAGCAGTAATCATGTTGGTATTCCCCTAACTGTTTTAGAGCCATTACCAGGTAAGGTTTGTAATTTCCCCCAAAAAAAACAGTATTAATAAACATGATAGTAACAGCCAGAGCAAAGTGGGCAGAATAAGAAACAGATAAAGGCTAACTGATGAAGTTCTAAAATAGCAGCTGAAGCAACATAAAATATAAATTTACAGAGAACAAGGCATGAATTAAATCATAGAAACTATTTAGAGGCAAACACACAATGAAGGATTTTGGCAATGTCAACTGTAGCATATTGGAGAGGACTAGGTGGCAGCTGCTAGTCTAAACTTGTACAGCAAATACGCTGCGCTTTTGTACATGGCCTCGCTTAGCCTACTAACGTGCACTTGGCCCGACGACAGAGCACATCCCTCTACAGCTCTCTGTGTGGATCCCAGCCAAATCCCCTGGAACTGGAAACACACGGGTACAATCTAAACTTTTTCTTTTTTTAATAGATTGCGATTAGCTATAAAGCATGCAAATACTTCTTTAACTGCTGACAGAAAGATTAATCTGCACAGGAATTCAAAAAGAATCAAATGAAAATGAAAATGGCAAAGGGACTTGACTATTAATGCGGTATCCCATAGTAACGCAGACTGCGGAAGCTGGGACCAGTAGCTGAGTTGAATATCGATGCTGCTATTCAATAACGGACCCAGGCTATTATAAAGAACAGAAAGCTGCTGTTTGTAGGCTGCTGGTATTTCAGTGCTTGGGAAGCACAAGGAAGTTGGTATTCTGATTAAATAAGCAAGAGATGTGAAATTACAACTGATGCAGGAGGCTTAAAAGTTCATCTTACTTGAATGACATGAGAGTAGTAAGTGAGAATGCAACCTGGTGTACCTCAGGCATTCACACTTCCCATTTCCCAAAGTTTCGAGGGAAGCTGAGTAAAATAAGGAAGTGTTCCAGTGTTTCAGAGGAAGTATTTGAGCGTTACAAAAAAAAAAACAGGACACTGTGGAACTGCTAAAGTCAGCTCCCAACAATGCAACATTTAACTAGCCTTTTTTTTTTTTTTTTTAAATCTGCTAACCAGGACCTGCAGGTAACTGTTTAATAACACCAACTTTTCAATGATGTACTCTGAAAGTAATTCTTGGTAATTGATAAGTGAATGTGAAGCCTCTCCACACAACACAAGCTCACAGACCGTATGACATCACTGTTACTATGGAGAATTCGTTCAACCAAATATTTACCTCTATAACCACATTTATAAAAAAGAAATCTGCACATCATCTGGTTTTTAAAAAAAACATAAATATCTATGGAGATAAACAAACTGCGATAAACAGCTCCATCAGGTTTACAAGATCTGCTGGAGGATGAAGATTTACTGACTACAGGGACAAATGGGGCTGTTTTACTTTCAAACACAATAAAAAGAGTCATCAGCCACCTGGGACGGCACATATACAGCGATCAGAGCAGATGCTCTGCCGTACTGGTTTCTCAGTGTTTAAATTAACAGACCCTAGTGATACAAATATCCCTCGTAGCCCATTCAGAACTCAATGAGCATGTCATCTTTTTTCCATTCATGCTAATCAATAACAGCATGTGACTGCAGTGACATTTGAGAGCAGTTCAGTGACCTCAAGCCATTTCCATTACCAGAACAAGTGAGAGAAAAAGGCCTAAAAAATTCTTGACCCAGAATTCATCCTTTTGCTGCATTCATATTTAACCTCCTAGGACCTGGCGTCCACATATGTGAACATCACATTTTGGGTTGTCTAGACCAAAATACTAAATTTTGCTCTACAAGGGCCTGATATCCACTTACGAGGACATTATACTGCCACTGTTCTATCAAATTTTAAAATGAACGTCTTCATATGTGGATCTCATTTCTCTCAGAAACAAAAATCTGGTAAAAAAAAAAAAAAATCTGGTAATTCTTTGTTTTTACATTCATCAGGTCCCAATCAGCCCAAATAGCAAAGAGAAATTAAAAATGCATGACATGAAAAAGTTCGGGTCTTAGGAGGTTAAAGTTTAATAAAAGTGGGATTAGATAATATGAGATCAAAGATCAAAGTTGAATATTTACTTAATAATGGAAAGTAGGCATGCTTTTTCATGACTGTGACACATCCTTCATAAATAAAGGAATTCCTCATGCTGTGACACAGACTCTCTAATGCCATCCAGGTACCATAGCACTTGACAAAGATACGAGGCATCTAAGGACATAGATTTGGGTTTTCACAACCATGATCCTTTGGACGCTCTCCCTCTCTTACATGCCTCTTTTTACTGGCATCCTTTTCCAGGCTGAGCTGAGTGTGATGTGCACTCACAAGCTGCCTTATCCACTGTAAAAATCTGTATTCTCTGACACGTAAAAGAGAAAACCTCTTTACTGCTTAGCATGTGCATCTTTAAGCTCACTTGAGTCAAGATGTGCACATGCACATCTGTGCATATGCAGCAGTTAACTGATATATTACTCATTCATTGACTTGACTTGGGTCATAGGAATGTGAACCTGCAGCCTCATACAGTTGTCAGCATGCATATAATCATTAGGCACTGGAAATAGCCACAAGTTGTGTGGAGTTCTAGAGACGACAGAGATGATTAAACCCTATGAAAGCTCCACTGGAACGTTTCTCCTCATGTCGAATCCATTAGGCAACAGTTCAAACCTAGTGGTACTGCAGCGTTTGTTTATACTGAAGTCATTCTGGATTGATATATGCATGCAGAGACTACTGGAAGATCCAACGATCAATTCTCCCTCTCACCTTCCTATTTGCTTTTCCACTCAACACAAGAAGGCATTTGAGGACAGCCCAGAGTGATGCACTGTTTTTACCATGATTTCTCTTTCTTGCCTGCCTCAACGAGAACAACAAGGATGATATTTTCTGGCACAAAAGCACCTAATGTCTATTGCTTTTCCACTAAATGCAATGCAATTTTTTCTGGTCTTTGCAGCTAAATGAGCTAGTGTCTTTCTTTTTGTTTAATTTTCTACCTGGCTGAATATGTCACATACTTATATAAAAAAGGGAACCTATGATGAGTTATAGGAAGTATTGCACAGTCTAAGGGTCTTCGGCAGTCTTCATTAGAGAGGCCAGTTAAGCCTTGTGGTCAGAGACCTGGTAAGGACAGCAGTATGCTGACTGAACACCTTATTATGATTCCTCAGCACAAACAGTCCAGTGAGACTTAAAGAGTCTTCATCCCATATTAGCCCTGCCCCCTCTTCAACATTTCATATTACACTTTAAGGCATTAAGCAATGCAAAAACAAGAAAGTATGTTGTCATAACTGTGAAATATTTAAAATATTTCTTACTGTGCTTACAACAGCTTTAGTCCAACATATAAAATGTGATTCTACCTTTGTAAAAACAACTAGATTTGCTATGTTAAACCTTTTAGGAGAACATTGCTGGCCACCTCTTATGCCACCCCGAGCTGAGTTTAGCAAGCGATTCACTCAAGAAGACAGCAAAGGGGAAGTGTAGAAAGTTACAAAACAAGTCCATATGAGAACTTAATGAGGATTTTTTTTTTTTCATTTCCGGGTTTGTAATGTGGCTTTTACCTGCGCAATAAGCTTCCTATAAACCCTGGAGGGGCCAGCTTCAGCCTCTAATCCCACTGTCTGGGTCTGCCTACACGGCTTTGTCTAACACAAACAAAATGCTGCAGAGGGGACACTGAGTAGTGCTTAGAAATAAGGGAAAAAATGACAAGTGAATGATAGGAAGCTGGGGGCTTTACAAACAGCACCCAATATATCACTTTCTCTGGTAGTGCTATGTTTTTCTGTAGCTGGAAATTTGCTTTTGTCAGCAGGCTTTTCAACACTTAAAATAAGCCAAAGTCACACCCCAGTACTCAGGAGTTGTATGAATGTGCTTTTGAATCTCAATGCAAAATCATTTAAATGAATGAAAGCTTAACAGGTTAAATTTACTCCACAAGGACACTGTACAAAACATAAGAAACTCAATGAATTTAGATGAAATGATCCTCTGTACAGAACAAGCTATCTGATCTGGACAGGGGATATAGCATAGCCATAAAACAAGTTTTATGGCTATGCTATGAAGGGGAACCCCCAATACTAGCTAACTGAAGAAATACTGCTTTAGGCTTCTTTAGTCAAGACACATGACTAAAGAAAATAATGGGTAAAAAGGATGAGAAAGGATCAAAAACGGACAAACAGATATATTTAAGAATTAAATAGAGTAGAAAAAGCGGAACTGTGCAGAGAGATGAGAAGGAACAGTGGGGTCAAAGTGACATTCTGCAGCCTGCGAGCAGCAGGAGTCTCTCTAATCAACCTTTACAACAAGAGACAAATCTGAAGTCTGTATGTGATCTTTGCTGTGTGAAGCAGGCTAAACCAAAGTAAAAAATGAATTGGGGGTGTGTGATTTCTCTTTGCAAATATGGGAAATTCCCGTTTTTTTTCTGTAGCATCTCCATCTAAAACTTAGCTTAAAATTCATTATGATCACTAATGATGTGGTCCATAGACTAAATGTAGGAGCCTTGATGTCTGTGCCTGTGCGAATGAAAACGCAATCTAAAAAAAGGTCACTGAGCCTTTGAGCAGCACTCTGGTTTTGGGTTTCCACTCCAGTTCCCCCAGCAGGACTTCCAAGACAAAAGAGCTCATGAAAGATTTTCAGAACACTTTCCCAGGTGGCTAGCTCTCATCCTCTCTCTCGCTTTCTGCTCTTCCACCACCTGTATGGATTTGATTTCTATGCATCACACAATGCAAGTGCACCACTCTTTCTAATCACTTTATAATGGTAATGATAAAAGTGATTTAAATGTTTAAGAATAGCATGTGGTGTACCGATATTTAGTTGGTTTAAAAGAAGGAATAAGTGTGTAATGACAGAGAGACGAAGACTGTGTTCCATAAAAAGGACTCACTCAGTCACGTTTTGCTCTTCTGGTGAGCCTTTGGGTGTATCTATATTTACTCTGTGATGACCTCAGTTCATGGAGAACAGAACATGCAAAGGGAAAGCACTGCTAAAAAGCCCATTGTGTCTGTTTTCCTTAAACATATCCTATTGTCTGAAGTCAAAGTTTGTTTTTTATGGCATAGGAACAGAGGAATAGAAGAAACAGAAATCAAATACCGAGAAAAAGAAAATAACCAAAGATCCGATATCAAAAGCTCTCACCGATTTTCTCTCAGCCTTGAGTTCTTGTAGGTAGCGCGTAAGTTCGGTGATGATAAGAGATGTCAGGTTCTCAGAAATAACTTCGTGTTGACCTGCGTAATCATTTAACTCGTTCAGTGTTGTTAGGAAGGCTCGACAGAAGGTGTACCTAGTGGGGCACAGGAAATGAAGTCAGAGGAAAGACATGGCTACCAAAAACATGGCTCATTTTTGAAAGAAAACGACCTCTGTCGTTTTCTTTCAAAAATGAGAACAAGTAAAAGGAATAGTTAATTTTTTTTAAATACAGAGATAATGAGAGGATACCACTCTCATATCTGCCAATTATATACAAGACTACAGCAAAAACATAACAAATCCCCATTTAAATGATGCTTTATGATTTTATGTGTTTCTATTAAATGTTTCCAGTGATTTCTACTCATTAAAAAATTGCTGGCTCTTCTCTCCACCTCAAAATTTCACAGCATTCCTTTTACCTCGTATGCAGCATCATTTAACTTACTTGCTCTCTTCTTCTTCTTTGGAGTTCTTCTTGGGCTGATATTTCTTTGATAGATTCCTGTAAAGAAAAAGATTCCAGTCAGATATTCCTTACTGGAACTCTTACAAAGAGCCCTATCTTCAGACCAGTAGTGCACCACTGCCATTATATTTCCCTGACACTGCCCTTATGGACCTGCCAAAGGATCATTCAAGTACACCATTCAATCCAGCAGAGTGCTTTCTGCTCCTGCTGCTACGGTCTCTCTCTTCATGTCATAAATCATTGCCCTTAAGGAGCATGCATGCAGAGCCAGTCACCAGAATAAAGCTGTTCTAAAGCAGCCATTACCCTTGTTTTGACTCTGGCTGTATGTTAGCAGTATGTGACTAGAGCAGGGCCGAGAGGGGGAGGGAAAATGAGACATATAGTGAACAGGGATGCGTAAAGATGAAATAAAACATGGTTGTAACTATAGATGCATGGTTAGTTTTGTGTGTGGAACACAAATAACAACCTTTAATGTCATTACAGCAGCATTTATCACTGTCTTTCATGCAGCCCAGCAACGTGATGCATTGCAGGCTACAGTACATCATGTCACTCGTTTCACAAAGACACTGTGGCAGACTCATCACCAGCCAACTGGAACTCTGTCACCAAATCATAATAACATACTCAATGTTCTGAAAGATTTGAGCACACTGTGTGCTTGCACCTTTAGGATCCTTTGTCTAATTTAGAGGAACTGTTGTCGAATTAAAAATGAATATCCAAGCTGTGGACTAACAAAAAAAAGACATACCAAAATGAAAAAGCCACAAATTTGTTAACTGATACAGAGAAAAGACATGAAAAAGAGAAAGTGAAATTTTCCAGTCTAATGTCATGAACCTTTGGTGGCATTATTGTCCAAATTATTACACCATGTCAATGTAAACTGATGCAAAGAGCTGATTACAGTCATTGGTGACTGTGTTTGATCTGGGATTACAGCAGTTTATTCAGTGATGGGACCTAAATGCCTCAGCTTGCACAAGAGCTTGCTTAATTCATGCCGAAATAAATAATAAATGTATTAAGAAAGATATAATGTGGGTCTGCATGAACTCCATCCAGCTCTCTCATACCCACATCCCCCACACGACTTTCCAGTGGTGTTTGCACTGTTGCTAGGCAGATCTATGTGCCTATCTCTCTCTCCTTTTCACCCAACCTCTAATTATAGCCCTAGCTCCCACTCACTCATTCATTCACTCACAGCCAGAAGCCACGTGTCAGACTGTATGTGTCCCACTCAACTCAGCAACATATTTAGCAAATGTGTTGAAACTAGGGTAACAACTAGCTTTAAATGAGGATGGTTAAATGGGGTTGGGGGGCAACTTAAGAGGATATGTCTCCATATTTTACTGTACAGTTACTGAGGCAAAATCTCTGAAGCAGTTGATAACATTTTCTCCCTCTACCAGTGTGTTTTCAGCAAGATTTTATTCCCACTTTGATTTGGATTATTCCAGACTGGACTCTAGGGGAGAGGAGGGTGGGGCATTAATGCACTGCCCCTGCAATGACTACACTGAAGCATTGTGCATGTTTACACCAATTCAGGGAAAGAGGATTATTCGTGGATTAGTGCAGTGTGGTTGGTATGGTGATGAAATGGTGTAAAGTAGATTTATAGCCATACATGGCATTCAGTTCTTTAGAAAAGCAAAGTGTTTCATATGTTTCACATAGCATTTGTTGCAACTGTATTAAAACTGTGGCCTCACTTATTGATGATTCCTCCCCCATAATTGGCCCATTTCTGCAGGCTTATTGATCTGACAAACATTTTCTCTCTTAATCCTTTGGCCTAGAGGAATATAAAATGTGAGTCTTTGTTCACCCAGATATAACATTTGAATTAGTTTTTTTAATTAAAAAACTGATTCATATGCAACCCAGCAAGTTAAACTATAACTATAAACTTGCACAAGGTTAAGCAATGTCTTTAAATACACCTGTGCATTTCCTGTTGTGACTTGTCAAGTTGTCTACTGTGATGAAAGACGTTACCTCTGAGCCTGAAAAATCTGCCCAACAACACAGCTGAGAGAAAGGAGGACTAGATCAAAGGATTAGTTCCATTAGTTTATTAGATTTAAGAGCTCTGCATTTTTTTTAGCATGAGTGTGCCCGATAGATTATACCTGATGTCACAAATTAAGTTGATTACAGAGGGTAATTAGTCCTGAGGTATGGCCAAGTAGCACCACAACAAAGAACCAGTGTGTTGAAAACAATAGAAAACTCAATGAGTCGCAAAACCTCTGTCTTAATGTCCTAACTATCTCATTTTAGCTTTTCTGTCAAGCATGTCGATATGCACATATATCTGTATGTGTGTATGTGTATGCTAGATAACAGTAAGCCCTGAAAACATTCGGACCATCTGGAGAGCCTCCAGTTCAAGAAACCTACTATAGCTAGATGAGCGGAACACACAGTGACAGATGCTAGTAACTAACAGAATTATTGGATATCTATATTTGTTTACATACAAGCCCACCTTAGGTCCCCCTTACTTTACTAATGCGGTGCTTTAATTTAACTAATTTTATTTAACCGAGGCAATGTATTTTACAGGCCATTAAAATGATCCAGACAAAAAAAGAGGACCTTAAATACTTAAAGTTCAACATTATTACTTAGCAGATTTGCAGAAAGAAAAGAACAGAACAAAATTAATAGTTAGGAAAACTATATGCAGCAATTAAAAAAACACATGTTTGCATGTGTCCGTATTTAGGTCTGACAAGTTAATGAATACAGAGATATGTAGGTAATGCATGCATATAAACACAGACAGATAGTCCTATTATCTCAAGCTGACTTAATTATCAAGAAACAGGCATGGCAAGGTCTGCATACAGGATCACAGGGCGTGTTACAGAGGCCTTCATTGTGAATACTGGAATGGTAGTGGCTAGATTCTGTGAAACTGGGGGTTGAGGGTCAATACTTATAGCATTAGCCATATTGCCTGGCCTCTTTAAAGAGGAGGATTGTGGATTTGGGGGGTATCTCCCACTGTGCATGGATGCAAGAGGTCTTGTGAAGCGCATCCTGTCAATGCAGGACCGAATACACTCCCACTACTTCCCCTGAAAAAAATAAGTGACTGCAGCAAAACACAGTGGAGGGGGCGGGACCGACACTTGTGATTGGAGGGGGAAAAAAATCTGGGTCAGACCTGGGGTTGATAATGCTGATACCTAGTAATCTCTATGGAAACACAAGCTTCACCCCCTTCCCCCACAACCTGACTTCCTCTTGCCTGAAACTGAAGCTAGCAACACAATCAGACAGCACGCAGGAGAGAGTGCAAAGCAGCAGACAGACTCTTCACAGACAAAAAGGATGGAGGGGAATAGACAACCTCTTCCGCTTGCATGTTTGGTTCTGCAGTTACATAAGGTAATTCTACTTCCTTGCAGGCAAACAACAACACTGCTGTGAAAATAAGAGAATTTCTTGATAACTTGTATTCCAATGCACGGTTTCCCACATGGGATTGTTCATTTAGTCTCCTCTTCCTATGGGAGGCCAGAGGTCAAGGTCAGCTTCAAAATGTGGTGTTTAAGATTCAGTCTCAAGGGCACTTCGGTAGGTCAAATCCTGCTGTAGTGTCTGTTTCTGTGTGTGTCTTTTTTATCTATGTCATCAAGAGGGAAACATTCACCATTATTACAACTGCTTCTGCAACCCAGAATGTGATTCTGAGTAAACTTAAATACTCACCTAATCTGTTTTGCATAGTTGGTTTCAATTTCTGATCTCTCCTTGACAAATTTGGTGTACTTTTCCACAAACTCGATCCCCCACTGTGTATGCTTTTCCAAGTTGTCAAACTGATCCTGCAGAAAAGAAGAAGACGGTGATTACATCATTCAAGAAGGAAAATAAAGCACTCTGTAATGCCATTTACACTGTAATAAGAAAGTTAAGCATTACAAACGATTCAATCAGTTCAATGACGGCACTGCAAGGGACCTACTGTCGATCTTTTGTTCACTTACTCTGGCCCACTTGCATTTTCACCTTTGCAGTTGAGCACTGCTCATACTAATCATTAAGTTTCTTAAAATTTTACTTCTGTTTGTAGACTACTGCTCATCTGGCTTCCCACAGGGCACGCATTGGTTTATTCTCAGTAATTGAACTCAAACAACCTAAATTGTGATTTAAACTCTTCAAAGGACGTGTTTCCTGGAATAAGCCTGCAACTGTCCTCCTGACACCGAGTCATTTTCCAGCAAGTTTCCCCTTGCTACTCTTAATTTAATTTCAAATTGTGGTCTGTCACAGAGAAAAAGTAGAGCTCATAGTAAAAACAGGCAGCAGCAGCAGCAGCAATCCTCACTACTGATAACCAAACACAGCTGTTCAGACTGAACTCATTCTTCATGATTCGTTCATGACTTGTGAGGAAAAAATGAGCCTTTAGTTGGCTGAGGTCACGTCTTGAAATTCATCACTTCAAAAAAGAAAAGCTTTCATCTGGAATATCGATTTACATATGTGCAAAGTTTCACTAACAATCGTATGCTTAATTCCAAGAGAATTACAAAATAATTCCAAAGGTGAACAACAAAAAAGACACGGACAACCTTAGTGCGGCTCCAACAATCTCCCATCCTCTCTTCTAACATGTCGGTAGTCTTCCGGAGTGCAGATAATTGCTCTTAAGCACAGTGCAAAAAGTTCTTTCTAATTCTCAACGCAAACCATGCAGGGCACTTTAGAACATCCTCCACAAAGAGCGCTTTCTTACCCTAGACACAGGAAGTGGTTGTGGTGATGAAAAGTTTAAGAGGTGTAGTGTAGCCTATGAGAAGGTGTGTTAAACTGGCTTTTTTGTTAGAAGTGCAAAATATTCAAACACTTCAGGAAAATATATTTCTATCTTTACTGAAGCCACAAAATGTTGTCTAGAGTGTGATCAAAATTTCTTGCACACCTTTGAACAAGCCTTCACACAATTAACTGCTACTCAAGCAAAAACAATGGAGTGAGAAGGGTGGGGGTGAGGGATAGTGGTGCACTCTGCATTGTTAGTCAGTTTCAATGAGCAATCACTCCTCATCAACGAGCCACTCAGCAGAAGATGAAATCAACAGATTTACACATTTTTACTGAAATTAAACTCTGCCTCATCAATCCTAAAGTCTATACTTTCAGACACCCATCCACTGCTTGTTGTTATCGCCCAAGCAGATGCTCACTCTGAGACGCCATGTTCCAATTAAAGCAATTAACAATATATACTTCATGATGAAAATTATTAAAAACATCCAGCATTCAGGGCACAAAACAGAAAACAATAAGCACACATAGCTGCACCCACATCATGCACACAAAACCCTCCTCTCCTCCTCTGCACACATAACTCAGATTACCCTTTTTTGTGGGGGCACCATCTTATCCACTGTGTCTCGTCGTGGAATCATTCAAAAATATCCAAATCCAGAAAATGCCCCTCCAATGTCCTCCAAATTCGTGCACCAAAAAGCTGTGGTTAATTTGGAGAGGGCATCCACAAGACCATGCTCTAGATATCCACAGTTAAAGGGGTAACGGCATGGGGAACAATGATCCCCCGCTTCTACACAATAACAACAGAAACTGGCCAGTTCAAGCAAGTAATTCCTGATTATCCAGAAACAGCAAGAATGTGAAAGACCAGGGGAGGAACTCGGGCAGCAGTGGCTCACTCAAGTGCACGCTCTGAATCTGAAGCTATGGCTGCCCACAGCATTCAGGCTTAATGCTCCATCAGCCGTAAGGTGGAATAAGTGGGATGAGAGAGGACAGTGAGAGAGAGCGGAAAAACAGAGGGAGGGGTCATGAAAAGAATGGAAATGGCAGAAGAGGCGGGATTATATGCGAAGGGGATTAAAATTACAAGAGGGACAAGCCCACGTTGCTGGGGTCTTGTAAACATTGTCACCTTATTCACTTTACCATATATCTAATTTAAAAAAAAAATAAAAAAAAATAAAAAAAATGGATCCATGATAATGATGAGTCATTCTGAGATCACGAATCAAGAGACACTTCCTGAAGTAAAATGGAAAAGCCATCCACCAAGCAATTTGCCAGCTACAAGAGAAAAAGTGTATTAATAAATTATGAATTAGAAGAGAGTGCTATCAAAGAAAGAAATGCATTATGTGAAAGTAAGACACAAGCATATACTCATACTTTATCATTAGGTCAAACCCCATATTCAATCCTGTATTGTAATGCCATGATCTCAACAACAGGAGCATCTCAAGCTGATTTTATTGATAAACTGGAGTTACTGACTTCGTAAAGGTATCAGGTGGGGCAGACTTGACCTTTCTGCTGGGAGGTTTTGACCCCACATATTTCAAAGTAAGTACCTCTACTTGACAGGCATCAAATAAAAGGTCTGGTATTTTGAAGGCTCTATTTATATGAATGTAGACTGAGGCATAACTTTCATTTCAATGGTTAGAGGAACATAAAATGTGCATATATAGAACAGCTCAATTAAAAACTTTAAAACTTCCACTATGCATGTGCACAGATTCACAAGATGACAGCTCAAACCACAGTGTCAACGTGATGAGCAGAGATGCTAATCCCATTATACCATTGAAGACGCTGATTCAATTTAAAGAACTAGTAAGCCACAAAAAGCTTTTAAAGCATACGCTTATGCTACATTATGAATGTGTTTATTATTAAGGGAGAAAAACATCCAAACCTATATAGTCCTGTGTGAAAAAGTTTGACATTAGACCTTTTGTTTACATTTGTGTTATCTTATTTAATTTGTTTGATGATCTAAAACATTTAATTGTGACAAACACACAAAAAAAATAGTAAACCAGTATGGAGCAAAGACTTTTTCACAACACTGTTTATTACAATAACAAGAAATAGGCCTGTCACTGCACAGCTGAAGCTGAACCTCCACTGCTTGCATAGGTGTAACAACATGATTGACTTATGTTTCTTGCTGCTGGCTCTTTTTGGGCAAGGTCTCCACCTGTCTTATTTAGGAATCACAAAATAGATGTCAGATGCCAACAGATTAAAACTGCTCACAGTCTCTGGTTAAATGTCATGCTACTTGCCAAAAAACCGACACCAGTCAACTAAGCCAATATTAGCCAATATAATACATACATTTGCTCTGCAGAATTGTGAAAATGTAACTAGTTTTTGACACGGAACACACTAAATGAATGACTGCCAAAATTCAATCAAGTGTAATTAGTCGTAGCCCTAAAAAACACGAGAAAAATTCAAGTAGAAATACGGAATATGATAACAAAAGTGGTTTGAATACAAACAAAACCTCTAACAGACATTACATTTGAAACAATCCGTTCCATTAATCCTCCTACTGCCCCTTGTACTAATAACTTATGACAACCATCCTTTCATCTGCTGCCTCGGACACCTGACTTTATTGTTATCAAAGCCAATAAGCTGGAATCCCTTCAGGAGATGACCCAGGTCAACTGCACTTATTTTTTCAGGATACCGTCCCAGTCAGTGAGCCACATGTACTAGTGTGGTAGTATGTAAAAGAAAATAAATATAACTGTGTGGCTAAATGTTTTTTATTATTCAGGAAATGGAAAACAGATTCAAACTGAGAACAAAGGGAACATTAGCAGTTACTAAATTTACGTAGGTGGTCCATGGGCTGTAAGAAAACTAATGCATATTTGTATAAGGGTCAGCCTCATAACCTCTAGTTATTCTTGAGCGTTTTAGGAAGATTACAGTGCAGACTGCCACTTAATCTGAACTAATACATACTATTGAACAACAACTTTTGAAATCTCACAAATAATAAAAGCCCAGGCCATTGCCTTGCTCCCCAATTAAAGACAGGCTTTCTCAACACACGGACACGCATGAGGAAAAGATGAGCCAGTTTCACTGTGCCCTGTACTGGTTATCACCTATCAAGTCAAAGCAGCTGGAACGGTTCCAAATTCCTGTTGGATTAAATTCAAAGAAATATTTCACTTTGTAAACAATATATGATATTATGTGGTTGGAACTTCCCCCTCTCTGCAAAATCTAATGAAAAAAGGGCACAAGTTATATGTGAACAGTGACCAGTATAAAAAAAAAAAAAAAAAAAAAAAAACTTCAAACACCAACATTCAGGCCCTTAAAATATCACTCCAACCTCTCTGATCATAGCAGAGCTTTTGAAAACCAGTGTAATTAAATCAAACCTCATGAAGACCTCAGGCTAAATTTCACAATTGCTATGAATTTAGTGGTATTCAAAGTCAAAACTAATCTTTTAACCCAATCTGGGTCTCTGTAGCTTTAAAATAAAAATTTCCAGGCCATTTCATTGCTTCCATGATGTATACCTTACACTTCTTCCTTCAACTGAAAGAAGGGGCTTCTTTTCTTATCGTAACAACATTAGCATTTGAAGAGCTATTTGAAGGGATTTGGAGTAATCCGCTCAGGGTTTTTTGTTATCTTTGATGTTACCTGTTTTTGGATGCAACAGTGGCCTAATCTATGAAGATTTTATTATCTATCCTATGGGAAACAATAAAATAGTCTTATCTTATCCTAATAATCAGTTCCTAACCACTGAATGATTTTGAATAACAAATGCACCTTTTAAGCAGTATATATTTCTTTAACTGTCAAAAGAAATGTAGTAAAGTCATATACAAATAGTATTGAAGCAGAAAAATTATTTTCTGGCCTACTGTCTGTTCTCCTTTCTTCAACAGCAGACAGTAGAGAGCATGCTTACATTCAGATATTTAGTAAGCTTAGAATCAACAATTAAAATAATTAGCCTAACATAGATAAATCATCTTTAGCACCCTGCTCCCCAGGTTTTGTTAAAGATTGAGATATTTTCTTTTGATTACTACCAAAGCTTCTAAGCTAAATGTGAGTATTTAGGACAGCCCTAGACTTTTCACTTCATGAAGGAATGCAGGGAGCACCAAAAGGGAACCATTTAGCATAGTTATCTCTCCTTTTGTACAGCCAGGATAATGAGATCATGGAAAAAGCACCTGAAACAGGCCCTGTGTTATATCAGCAAACTTCTGGGCACACTTCTTATATTACTGGACTCATACCAACCCTGAAGAGGTCAGTTTGCTGCTCTGCTGATCACAGTAAAAATTAATATGCCATTAAAGCACAAGAATAAAGAAAAGGGGGGGGGGCTATTTCACTCGTCAACAAAGAACATGAAAAGGAATTACAGACTAATAACTTTAAAAAAATGAAAGTATGAGTTATGTTTGGCTTTGTTTTGTTAGTAAAGAGTTTGTATAATGTGCTTCATTTATTTCTCTCTGCAAAGTAGTCAATTCTACAGTAAATGAAAAATGAATTAAAAATAACAATAAATCCCCACCGGGAAATGTTTTACTGAAATTCTTTTGATGCATCGCTATTTATTTATTTATTTATGCAATTACAAAATTCCAATTAAGCCTTTAATCGGATTTCAACTTTAAACATAAGAAGTCTAACCACCCACTGAAAGGCTTTCAATGAAAAGAAAGAAGGTCACACGAGCACAGAGGGTAACCCAGAGAGGTCGAGGAGACAGATGCTCACCTAGAGAGGGAGCAGTGCAAAAGTCCATGGATGCTTTTGCCTTTATTTTGAAGGGTCAATGCGTTGACTGAAGAGCAAGAACAGCAGGCCTGTGATGTCAAAGGAGGAGCTCTTTCTTTTCTACTTGTCTAGACTTTTGCTGGTGGAAGTGAATCATGCAAGGTATATAATGACGGGGATTCCTACACAGACCACTGACTGTCTGAGTTGCAGAGGTTTTTGTTTTGTTTCACACCAAACTAGTGTTATGGGTATCAGAACAGCTTTAAACTCTAATCACGGGAAATATGAGCGAGCTATTTTGAGTCTCATTAGCTGACAAACCCTGTCCCGAATGAGAAGAGTGAGGAAGAATCTGCTTTCACTGAGAACTGGTCATTAAGCTGTGAGGGTCACACCAAAGAAAGAAAGAAAAAAAACAAATAGTCCAATTGTTCTACCAAATGTAGCCTCAACTTTAAAAAAAACAAAGTTGCACAAAATGTCCTGGTCTGGTTTATTAAGTGATTATTCAGAAAGTTACATACAGCTTTTTACTGACCAGACAAAAGCACCACCCTCAGAGATGGAGTGAAAACTGATGTCCCCCTGAGTGGGTCAATGCAGCGTTTTCTTGTGCCTCCTCACGACAGTGGGCGTTCAGCTGCAAGAACAAATATTTGGTGGAGATGCCAAACCCTCTCTCTGACACACATCAGGCTTTGTCCAATAAAGTGGGGTGGAACAATGCCTCCATAGCTCGGTATAACCCCCTAGTCCAGGAGGAGTTGCAGGATAAGAGACACACCAACAATGCACATGTGCACACCCAGAAACACAGACAGTAGATCATATACAGGGCCAGCAAACAGATCCCCTCAACTATGTCACTTTGGGTTAATAAAGGCTAAAAAGGGTTTACCAGCAAAACTGTCTTCCACTGTTAGGGAACCTAAAATTTGGCAGGGCGGCTGGACAATACGGATTATTCACCTACCTGTTGATTCTTTCTTTGTAATCCTTTGTTCCAACTTTGGTCAACTTTGTTGTTTTTAAATGTGCTTTATAAATAAATTTGGATTTTCTTTTGTTTTTTCATTTTATAATTTTTATGCTCTGCCTCCAAATCATGGCTCTATACGGCCAAATCCAGTGTAATATATCAATGTAAACAAATTTGTTCTTCATGCAACTGAGCGAATTTGTACATTTTTAACTTTTTTTTTCTGGACGTGATTCTTAATAGTCTCATTGAGGACTGCATGATCAGCCAGGTCCAGGTCAAAAACTATGCCTGTAGGTGAAATTGGTCACCACTGATTTAAACTAAAGAGCTACATCTTAAAATCCACGGTGTTTTCACAACTGTGGTAAACAAATTCCCCCAAACCAAATGGCTTAATTAGTAAAATTACTGAAAGTTTACTTTTAGTCAGCTAAAAACTACCTGACACCAGGTCAAAGATGTGTTGCTTCATTTTGTTAAAATAAGCAGTCGAGTGTAAATTTTGCATTAGTTTGCATACTACAGCTCAAAACAAAATTATTTTCATCTGCAGCATGAGCGGTAGTTACTCGTCACTCGTCTCCAACTATGAACAAAATCATTATCAAACGCCATCTAAAAGCGGGTCTGTGTTAGGATGTTACACTAACTTTAATGTTAAATGTTTAAGGCTTTGAGTGTGAAATTATGATGATTACTTCAAAGTAGGTTTGGTCTAATAATAGTTTTGTAAATGGTACATGTATTCAATCACAGCTCCACCAGCTGCAGCGTGGAGTAGCAACATATGTTAATTCAAAAGAATGAACATATGTTCATATTTAAATAGCACAAAATTCAGTGAGTTACAAAAGTCAATAAGTAGCCTACCTGCAAACTTACGGGCAATGGCAACTTTAAAGAAAGAAAGTACACTCAGAGGCATCATAACTTGGGTTAAAAGGACTTATTATGGTGCACACACTAAATTTACCTATGTCCTCATAATGAATTAAAGCTAAAAAAAGACTAGCAGGTAGAACACACTTCAAATACAGTGCCCCCCTGCCTCAGCATTACTAACAACAACAAAACTGATGATGATATGAAAACAATTTTTATTATCACTTGTTAGGTAATATGAAAATAACTGTGAAAGTACAAGGCACACGTGTCCAGGGCAAATGCACACATGTGCAGCAACCATACACGCAAAACCTTCCTGTAAAATATGAACAGCTGTTTGAGGCGGTGGATGACCTTACGTAAAACAACTCTTGTTTGCATGCCATGCAGGTATTTATAGAAATAACTCCTCTGATGGTCTGAAAATTTAAGAATGGAAGTTGATTCATGCACATGTGCATAATGCACTCTTGCTTTAAGCTATAGTGTTTTTTTACTGTGCTAGCTTGTTATTTACTTCTGTCTTGTAACACTGGTAAGAAGTATGAGCTCTCATAGGTTTGTTCCTTTAATAAGAAGAGCTTCTTGTGGCATTTATGTAACAGGACATTTCTGCATGTCAGTTGTTAGTCATAGCCAACTCAAGAAGGAAAGTTTGGACATCAAATGGAAAGTTCTGCTGCAGCTCAGCGTCTCTTCTTTCACTCAGACAGTATATCAGAACCCTTTATGACTGTTACCCATACCTTTGACTAATCCTGATGTTTGTCTGAACTAAACGAATCACTGTGCAAATATGACTGAAGTCAGAAATACTTGACTTACAGCACTGGTCGTTTTCATCTGCAGTAGCACCTGTAGATACTCGTCACAAGGGCTCAGCGGTGGCTCTTCTTTCTGTTCCTCTTTTTGTGTAATCACAGAAAGAGCACTGTCCAGAAAAACAAAAAACTCACTTCTTCTCCGCAACATGGTCACTGTTTTCATGAAGCAACAGGATAGGAAAATAAGTCGCAAATTAATCCGTCTCACTGGGATAAAATAGAAAAGAAAAACCTGTCCTGGACAAATAATTGAGTACTGATAGTTTGAAGATCCAGAATACAGTGGTGCAAAGACTCCTGATAATACCTAATACGCAAACATTTTCATTACACAGGGGCCAGTGTAAACTCCGAGAATGCACCAAGAATAAGAAGCATAATGAGAAGGAACTAGCACAGAACTTGATTAAACCATGAAGTCATTAATCTGATTACTACACCCCCTTCTACCTTTACTACCCAATAGGCTGCTTTGTGGCTAATCCTGCAAACACACATTAGCCATTGTTCCTGCTGAGCTGTTTTTCTTCTTTTTGGAGGATAAAGCTCTTTAATTCTTTATATAACACGGTCTGTGGAAAGAAGGAAACTTTGAACTTTGGAAAATGCCCAATTTGAATGAACTGTAATGAATTTATATTTTAGTCTGTCAGTTGCTAATCATCTCTCATTTCTTCAAGCTGAATGTTATCTACATTTAACTGTGATAGATTCCCTGTCCATAAGCTTCATAAGATTATATAAATGGATCACTAAAGCAAGAGGTGTACTGACTGTCCATTACATATAGGCTGATCTATACTTTACCTAAATCTGGCACTCTAATTTGCAAACAACTTGCAATTGAATCAACCTATAACAGCATTTTCTGATATTAGCTTATTGCAGATATATGCTATTATAGCACATAGGAAAGAGCCTCTGTGAACTCGTTACCTGAACTACTGTTTTAAAGATTTCAGCCATAATTACTATTGCTACTTTTTGTTTTGTTTTGTTTTTTAACAGCTAAATTATGAGAGGAGTGCTAAGTGCTAATGGCAGTGCTAAGTTATCACCAGTTTGACCAGCTCAAGGCATCCATAGCTAAGGGTGTATTACACAAACACAATCCCTCTCATCATTGCTAAAATAGAAAAAATACAACTAGAATTTCATCCCTTATAAATAAATAAGCTATGAAAAGACTTCTTGCAGTGTCTGTCGGTCTAGTGTCAGATAATGTAAAATAATGAGCTTAAAAAAGCTCCAACTTGCACCAAAACAGTCTCAGCACCCACCTTGCACTAAAACCAACCATGTCTCAAACATAAATAACTTTTAAGTGTGAAGACACTTTAAATGAGAGTGGTAACTGCACAGCTGCAGATTGCTCATCTTTGGAACCAGCCTCAATTGGCCATTTAAGGAAATGCACCTTTGGCACTTGGACATTGGCTTCATTTTTACAGGCCCAGAGGTTGCTGCTTGGTAAATAAATACAGACACATGCCAAAGCAGTGAGTTAATACTGACTTCAGGTTCTAAATGACACCCCTGCTCAGCTGTCCCTAATAGTATAGATGCCGGGTTTCAAGGCAGTCATGCTACATGTTGCCATGACATGCCCGATTTAAATACTTTCCACTGAATAACATACTAACAACATGTTCCTTTGCAGTGGCTCAAACTATACTGTCTGAGATTACTGCACATCTTTGTAAGTGTCAGTCTTAAAATTAAATTATGGCTGCCATGGGACTTATGTAATTTTAAAAAAATAACACAAACAAACTGCACTACCTTATAATTAAGTCTGCTGGCAAACATTGTGGTTGTAAATGAGAGACTAGATTAAACATGTTTGCATCTTATGTATTTTACACTTTGACCCAACTGTCTTGCTAGAGACTTTCTTCAGAAGTGACATGGAACATTTATTGCAAATGCTTCCAACTCACTCCAGCTTAGCTTCAGATAACAAGGGTCAAACCACTCTCTTTAAGGTGAAGGCGCACATCAGCAAGAAGTCATTTATACTTGATTGGCATAACACAATTTAAAAGTGAAGTCATACAACTACTGCTAGCGTAGTCAGGGAGCAGTGTTGCTAATACAACAGAGAGCGCTGTTTTTCACTAGTGTACTTGTTAAACTAACACAGCTAAACAAAAGCCAGTAATCTGCTAACAGGCCACACAAACTGTGGGACCATACCTGGATTTTATAAATCCATTCATTTCTCTCTCTTTTACGCTCATGTTAATATATGTGTACTACTTCTCCACAAGGTAAAGGCCTTAGGGAACATGGAGTACTTTCACTTATCTAAATGAGCTGAGATACGTGCTACAGTTTCCCAGGCAATCTCTAAATTATGTGGCAGTCGTTTCGCTCCACCCTAGCATGCCTCATCTCAGGATATGAGTAAAGATGCCTCTTTTTAGGGGCTGCCTGACAAGACAGGCAGATTACTCATCATGGAGGAACTTGCACAAAAAAAACACGTTGACAATTCTAAGTTCTATGCAGTGTTTTCTATTTTAATGTACAGTATATGGAGAGCAACACCTATTCAGGGAGAAATGTGAGGGACATAGCTGTTACTGAATGGAAATCAGGGTTAAAGATTTAAATGGCATTTACTGTTAAAGCTATTTTACACTACAATCAGTGCTCTCTGTCCTCGCCGTCTGGCATCATTAACTATTAATTATTAATGTAAGTGCACACAATTTACCTTCTACCTTATTCAAAATACCAGTCTAGCTGAGACAAAATAGGTTTAATGCAGAATCCTGCAACAGCAGAATCCATTACAACACTGTAGTTTTCCAAGGAAGCCTCAAAAAAGCGCACACAGTCACTTATTAACCATAAAATATGAAGTCAGTTCTTCTTCTTCTTCTAACTGTAAAGGAAGGAATATCACAGATATAATCAAAACTGAAGGGACTGAGGCTGATGAACCAATGCCTGTTTAAGAAGTTGGTGGATCCCCCCCCCCCAAAAACTACAACACATAAATGCTGTATTGACATGGTCATAGCAAACAAACAGTATTTTAAAGCTGTTTCCAAATGAGTGAACATGAAAAGAGCGTAAGAGACAAGAGCTACTGAGCAATATTAAAGAAAGGTATGAGTGGGCTAGAGTAATTGGTAGAAATGGAGTCCCGCAGTTAAAACAGTGGGAGACAAACGTGTAGTAACTGGATGTCTGCATGGTCCAGTTTTTATTACCACTAAATCATTTTACATGAATAAAGTCTTGAAGTAACTGATAATATGGTCTGACCACATCTTGAATAAAAATGAACAGATTTCCAGAAGGCAAAGTATCAGGAAGTGCAACAACCACTAAACTCAAGTTTTCAGCACGTTCTCACACACACACACACATGCACGCACGCACGCACACACACACACACACAAACGCTGATGCTTCCTAGATGGTTATATGTAACATCTGTGCTATCACATACAATTTGTCTTTGGGGATAACCGAAATGTAAAAGCCACAAAAATAACACACAATAAATACACTACCAACACTACTAGTCACACTTACAGTATGTGGTACAATATAACAGCAATTAGGATAATACAGACAGCTACAAGGTTCAGGTGACAACATGTCAACTTGGAGTGACTGCAGTTCAACAGCTGTATATTTGCCACTGTCACAGCAATGATTAGAGTCTGACTTTACAAATAACAAAAGAGGTGGTGACTAAAGATTAGAGGTTACAGTTACACTCTGTGGTGGGAGGAAATGAGTCACATTTCCATGGACAACATGACAAAACAGCCTAAACCGCTCCCATTGTGGAGGAAGTAGGAGGAAGTCACGTGTCATCTGAAAAGCACCAAATTTTCACATTTAAGAAACCAGCAAATGGGAATCAAATCAAATTCTACTTTAAATGGTCTAGCTAATTTTTAAAAATGCTGTGAGCCAATTCTGTATGAATACCCCTTTCTTCTGCTCTTCACTCCTTAAGAGTCTTTAGAACAAATCCAGATTCATTCATCTTTGTTTTAGCATCACAAGAGCTTAAAGGAGGAGGAGAAGAGAAAATGGACTGGAAGTGGTATCGCTGAGTCAGCAGGTGGGTGGTGACGGGTATAAGATTTAATGGTGAGAGCAATGGTGGTTGTAGTCTGCCAAGGGTTTCAGGCTCTGACCCCCACTGACTCCAACACACTGATAGAAAGAAACAAGCTAGCTCAGGTTTCAGTCCTGGAAGTGCCCTGAATATCAAGAGAACACCAGGAGGGATGAGGCTAGACCCCAGGGGAGCTTGAATCAAGATGAAATGGAACAGCAGAAAACACTGGGGAAATATCTGCCTAACACTAGACTCCAAAAACACCACCAGGAAAAGAGCCCTGAACACTTCACTGCTGCAAATGCAAGACTAAAACCATCAGGTGTTGACTTAAAATTTCCAATTAAAAATATAAGAGAAAGCAAGCAAGTTTACAAATCCTCTCCAAACTGTACAACTTTCCCTTTTGATGGCCAATGCACAGATCCATGTCTTGGGTGAAACTGGCAATACAATACAATGCACGATCAAAGAAACTGGGAAAGTGCACTTCACTTCTGTGGGATATTGTGTCCTCATTCATAAATCCAGTGATGCTTCTGTAAAGCTCAACTCACCTTAAGCTGCTGCTCTTTGAGTAGAGTTTCAGCCTTGTCCATGTTGCCTCATTAATTAGTTATGTCACAGGAAAAGACACTTTTACATCCTACAGGCAGTGCAGACTTAGTGGACTCCAACATAACTGTGAGAAAAGCAGCTTTTGTCCAGTTCCCAAATTATCCACACGAGAGAAGTGAAACATTCAAGGTGTGTCATAATGGAAAGCTCTACAGTCACATTGTAAAGCCAGAGGATGAGGTTAACTTCTTTTTTCAGTTTTCACAGCTATGCAACTTTGGTTTTTGAGAATATTATGTGCATCTTCTTCGTTGATCTTCATATAGTAGCACCTCTGCAGCTTAAAGCACCAGCTCTACACTGTGCATCTGAGCAACATCTCAGAGGAAATGCTGCGGTCTTGCTTTCTTCAATACTTCAATCTGACTTGATTTAGATTTTTTTTAATTAAAGGTGACAAGACCTCTATAATTAGGAACAAAATTTTAATTTTTTTCTGACACCAGGTCCACATTGAAACAGTCACAAGTTAGACCACATTTGACTTCCTTCTTGTTTCGTTCCATTCGGTCACATTTGTACATAATGCTTATTCCCTTTTGTGCATGCATGTGATTCTAATTGTTTTACTCAATTCTCTGCTTTCACAAAAAGAAAGCCAGTTATTTCCTAACAATCCTGCAAAGACTTTGATGCCAACTTACTTTTTATAGCATTTTGTCATAATGTAATGACATATAATATCCTGGTTAGGTTGTATTGTCAGTGGCAAATGCTGTTTAGAAATAATGTTGCAAGCCACACCTAGGCTCTTCTGACTGGTACTGTTACAAGGACATGAGTGTGATGGCATGCCAGTAAACATTCTCAAAACCTTTCTTTAAGAACACAGTGAATGCTATTATCGGTGCTGTGATGTTGCACCAAAGGTATTCAACATTTTGGAGTCGACTGGTTGGTGCTTTACTCATTGTGAGTAATGCAGTTCAAACAATAGAGACCCACCACAAGTCAAGTTCATTTATTTACCCTGTTAGTCTGTCTAAAGCTCACATTTGCAAAGTCTCATCAAATAAGCCACAAATGTAATTTGATACAGTTCTGCTAACACTTAGCCTCTATTGTGATAAAGTTTCAGTTATACTCTACTGTCTCCACAAAGCAGCAAAGGGAGAAATATCGCCATAAGATCTGTTTGCACTACCTCACCATGTGGCTAAGAGTTTAGAAACTGTGCTCTACTTTTACTTCACTTCCTGAAATATCATACACTTTCCTGTTCAAAGCGAGAAACAACAGGATGAGCTTGTTGAAAAAGTGCAGTGCATGTCGTGACTCAACCTTCATCTGTCACGCTGCACGCTCCTTTTAAGGCTAATGTCCAGTAATTTCTTTTGTACCAGGCTAATAACTACAGCTGCAATGATTAAGCAATGGATGGTTTACGCAAGCAGAATTTTTGATATTTCATCCATTCATGTTCAGTGGAGGTAGACAAGTGCAGAGTGACAACTATGCTGTTCCCTCTAGATTTATAGCAAATGGATAGCGTTGCATTAAGCGAGTGCAACATTAAACTCGAGCCTTGTGATAGCTATTACTTATATTACACTGGCGGAAACCGTGCACTCATCTTAAAACCGTTATTATGATAACCATTTTATTGTGAAAACATTTCTGCCTATAGCTCTTCAAATGTGAGGGATGTCTACTTATATATGTTTAATAAACATCAAAGTAACTGGATTGTACATAATAAAGACCGTGCATAGATGCAGGGCACAACTAAATGTACATGCAATCTAACCAACAACATACTGGTTAGTTACATCCTTGTTCTACTTAAAAGTGTGGGTGCTGCCACAATAGCATAGCTGAGGTTGCTGGGTTGGGACGACAGCCCAATTAGCTGTGTGCATTGTCCACCTGCAGAGCACTGCTCAAATCAGCCTGCATCCCCATGGCATGTTGAAGAATCAAGTGTCTGGACTCTATTCAGCCTGCTAAGAAAAAAGCAAGCATCTGGTTGTAATACATTATTCTCTGCAAAAATCCAGACTACGTTTAAAAACTTGTAAATGCTTTCCAGACCAAAAGGTACACATGAAAGCCTGTAAAGTACCTCAAGGGTATGTTGGCTATGCATGACTACCAAGGCAATAGCATTTGTCGGCCAAGCATCGTGGTACAAAAGTGAAAATACACAGAGAGCACGGGAAAAACTGCAAAAAAAATGTGGAGTGCAAGTGGTTTTCTTTGTGAACTTTGGACCAGGTAAATTACTGGAGAATTCAGTGAGTGGCTCCCCCTCCTTTTTATTCTGAAATGAAAAAACATCCCTACGTTAACTATCTCCAGACCCCTTGATGTCTACTAGAAGAAAAAAAATCAAACTTATAACATTGACTTTAGACTGCTGCATGTCTTGGCAAAAAGGGCTCCAAGCTGCAATCCTAAAGAGACTGTAATGTGATGTATTGCACACAGGTAAAAACCAAGCAAATAAATTTCTCAAGCTGAACACCTCATATTAAAAGAAGCCGTGTTTGCTATAAATATTTGCATGAAAAACGGTGTAACGTGAGTTTATGTAAATACACTCTGACCCTCCTGGCGGGTTCAAATCTATACTCCGTGCTTGGCTTCATGCATGTCTGTGCCAAAGCACAAACTAGCACATGTGCTATATTTAAAACGTGCAATTAATTGTGAAACAGCCAACAAGCAAGCACCTCTGGCGGGAGAAGAATCACTCTTTCACACTTGCAACAACTACCTATTATCGAGTCATAAAAAAGAGTCCGACAGGGTGCTGTAATCTTCATTACTGCTTTGCTTTTTCCTTTTTCTTTACAGGGTTGCCTTACAAGTGTGAGCATGTGTCTGAATACAAATTAGGAAATGCCAGCTAGCTTGATAAGGGCTACTTCCAGGTTATAAGAAGTTCAACACTGCCTGAAAGTCAATTTCAAAGAGGAATAGGCTTAAAAGTGACATCATGGTAGAGGAATTTATTGTAGTCGGGTCACTGGGCTTCTACTTTGTCTTCTGCTGCTGCTCATAAAGGTCTTGGTAACTCCAGGAACCAGATTATTGTCTTTTCAGCCAGGCCGATGTAGTATGCGGTTTCTGTTTTTTCACAGCAACTATCTTGACATGAAATAAGAGATAAACGCAGGTGTTACTAATCACATTAATTACACCTCTGATCCTTCGCTAATGTGATTAGCAACACCTGTGTTAACCTGCTATTTCGAAATAGCTACTATGGCAAAACTTTTTACTTCCAAATCTATCTGAAATCTCTCTGTAGATGCAAATACTTTTTAGAGAATGCAAATAACTACACAGCTGGGGGGCTTAAAAGTAGCGACTGTAATAAATCCATAAGTAGTGAAATGAGTGTAACCTGCTACTTAGTGGAAGAACGAGTTCAACATTTGCCTCTGGTTTTAGTAACCTCACTATCAGAGATGCACAACTAGGAGAACTTAACCTTATCTACTTCCTCTGCTTGCTGTGATAATGCAGCCTGTGAGATGTGCGCATTTCTCTGCGGGTTAGCCACGCATTACACGGTAACAAGCAAAGAGAAAAAAGGCAACCGTCGCCGCAAAGAGAACAAACAGCCACAACGATTTGTCTGCACTGGGAAACGGGAATTGCCGTGTTATATTGCGAGGGGGTGTGTGCAAAAGCGTGGTTTGAAAGGCTCAAATGTAAACTAAAATGGATGGCGAGCTAACGCTAGCTGCCCATATTTATGCACCATTCCCTTCTTGCTAACAACACCATACCACCTCGTAGTAATAAAACACACAATCTCACGCAATAACTGCTACAAATTAGCCCCCCTTTAGCTTATGTCATCGAACACTAACACGCATAAAGACGTGCTCGCTAGACATCGTTTTTAGCGGAAAAAAGCGGGGTACTGCGCATTGTCACACGCGTGTTTATTCTGAGAACCGTTATACGCACGCACACGGACTCAATGATAAAGCGAGAGCAAACGTTACAAGTGCACCGGGACTCACCCATAGCTCTGTCCCCCAGCTCATGGTTTCAGTGTGATGTCCTAGGAATAATCCACAGCTCGTACGAGGTCTTTCCAAAACACACAGCGGCGATAGCAGACGTGATTTTTGCCTTTTTGCCTGTCAACGCTGAGAAGAAAAAAAACGCTCCTCTCCTTGTAGGTGTTTTTTTTTTTCACACTCTCATCCTGTCTGACACAAGATGGCCAAGAGCTGCAGCATAATCTTCAAACAGGATAGTCTCGCTAAATGCAGCGCGCGGGCACAAGCGCCAATGACAGCTGCTCCTGCGCGCGCACAGGCGAGAAGAAAAAAAAGCCTGGTGGGGGGTGTCACTGCGGGGTTGTCCAATAAAGCCTTTACCGATATCTCTGCTCGCTCACTCTCTTCGCTGTGTCATTGCACTGGTGAAAAGCCCGTTTAGAAATGCTATATGAACGCAGGGGGGTGGTGTGAAAAGGGTCGCCACCCTTGGCAGATGTTGCATTGAATAGTCCCAGAGGGTTTCGGAGTAACTTCTGGCCAACAAACCCTACTTTCTCTCTCGTCTTTTGTCAGGGTTCCCCCCACCCCTTGTCTGATGAGCCATGGCGATCACGCATGACGCCGACAACGCCTTTAATGTAACATGTACCTCACAAGATCCACAATATGTTTCATATTTATTGGTTTTGATGTATATTTTCTATCTACTTAAAACTTTGCGTACCGACAGGTGGCTGTTGTTTGCGTCATCTAGCGCAATTATACATAAAACTACTTAGGGTAGCTAAACTAGTTTAGTTCGCAAATAATAGTTCGGGAATTATTTTCATATTCAACATATCATCCAGGCGTAAACATTGATCTAATCAGACACCTGTAATGGCCATCACATTTATTGTGATGGTTTATGTCGATCGTCTTTATTAGAAAACATTTCAGTCACGCACTATGCTTTCCTCCGTTACTATAGCAACACCGCCATCTGTTGGCAGAAAACAGAGACACACCAGTCCAGCCACTGTGCGTATCAGCACAGATAAAAGAAAACAGAAAAGCACCACAAAAAGAGAACAGGGATCGTGTTTGTGATGCCTGGATTAAAATACGCATAAGGATCAAATGATTTTGAAGTAGTTTTGAATTGTGCACGGTTTTGAATGAAACAAGCCGTGTCTGATTTTACCTTTGCGCTTGTTAAAGTGGAAATGTTACCTCTTGTCAGGCTCCATATTTATATTCTTGGACTATATCACTGTACATCAGCATATAATAAAAGTTCTCCAGAGCACAACACAAAATAATTTCAATCAAAGCATTTTATTATTTTAGATCAGGGGTCACCAACATGGTGCCCACGGCCACAAGGACCACGAGTCACCAGCGGCCTGTTCTAAAAATAGTTCACCATAGCGCCACTTAGCAGTGAGCTGCATCTAATATTTTTGTTGCTATTCTTTTTTTTTTTTTAAATCACACTTGCATTGGTCTAAATTAGATTTATTTATTTTTTAAATTTAAACAACAACAACAAGTGTTTCATTTTAGATCAGGACTACTGGTCTTCACAGCAACGGTTGCCGTGGAGACAAGCTAGCTGTCAGTAAAGAGGAGGAGATGATGAAAACGTCGTGCAATCCAAAGGCGAAGACACCTCGCTGATGGAGGACACTGAATCGACACTTGACCTTGCATTTTTAACGGACATTACTGGAAAACTGGACTATTTGAACGGTGAGCTCCAAGGCAAAGGTAAGATCGTTGCTGACATGATACAACAAGTCCAGACGAACATTTTCTCTGTGCATTTATAGAGAAAAAAGGTGCTGCACTTTGAACAGCACGCAATGCCAGGGTCCCCACTAACATACAAAGAAAGCAATACCAGATGTTTTCAGTGGCAACATGACAATGTCATGGTAAAGTTGGATTTAATTATTGAAAAACAGATGTGTTCGTTAAATGTACTATATGATCATTTAAAAAATAAATGCTGCAGATTTGGTGACAAGTTCAGTAAAATCAGAAACTTGATTTTTCTTTGTTACATATGTGATTATCTGTGCAAACATGGTGCAAAGTAGTGCATGATTTGTTAAAAATTGTTAGTGGCAAGTGAAAATGTTGTAGATGTGATCATTTGAAAATGTAAATACTTGCAGAGACTTATAGAACCATAAAGAATTGCATGTTTTTATTTATCTTTATTTAAGAAAGTAATTGAATATATCAGTCTAAATCAATATTATAAAATACTCAGCCAGCAGGTTCTCAACTTTAGAGACCCCAACTGCTGTGCAAACGTCCTAATCTGAACATAATCATAAAAATGTTATCAAGTCTACAAGTATCTTTAAATGTCATTTAGGGGAAACAATCTGTTTTTCATATGTTTAGAAATGTTTTAAACACAATCACATCAACTTTTTTTATTGTAAATTTTCTGTTTTTGTTTCTATGTCCGACTTCACTTTGTCCCTTTGTAGTCAATGCTCAACTTGCTTGCAAGTCTGATAACATAAATAATTTTTCTATTCTGTAAAATTGTTGTGTGAAATAACTGTGCAAAAAGGTCCCTTTCACACAGATTTGACTGTTTTGACATATCCAGTTAATCATCCAGTTAAATTCTGTCCTTTTTGTGTGACAATAGATGTTAGCCTCAGGCCATTAGCTCTTCAGCCTCTGAGAGGACCAAACCTGTGACACTCCAATGCATCTCTCATATACAAGATAAAAACCAGATTCTGTGAGACGCCTTTCAAGCAAGCTGTTAACTCTCAGAAACTTGTCCTTTTATTCAGTTATGGCTTTGGGTCTGCCAAACCTCTTCCTGTCACAGTTTGCCCCAGTTTCTGAGTGCCTTTTGATGGTGAAGGAAACTACTCGCTGACACCTTCACTTTCTTTGCCATTCCTCTGTAGGAAAGACCTATATTTTTAAGTGTTATGATGGTATGTCTCTCTTCAATTCTCTTAATTGTCTTTTTTTTCGCCATTTTTGTAGCAACACACTACTTTCTGCAGTACAACACTTTTCAACTGATGCTCACGAGGGTATGGTACCACAGTGTGTTCCAACAATGCAGACAGAGGGGGTTGTAAGTAATCCAGAAAAGTTGGAAATAGCACCAGCTTTCAAGGCTTGATCAACCTCTATTGCTTTAACAGCTTTAAATTGTTAACCCATTTTGTGTTAGCTGAAAAAGGCCTTTTTGTATAATTCTGAAATGTAGATTATTTTTCAGTTTTGGGTAACCTTACTCTTTTTAACCTCTGGCAGTTCGCCACTTAATTTTTCCACCATTTCACACTATTCATTGGACTTGAACAACTTGAATTGTTTTGAAAATTGCAATTATTAAGACTTTTATTAAGTTTATTAAACATTTTTTTAAGTGCAGCTTATGATGATATGAGCGTCTGCACTGCCATCTGCTGGCTGTGTTGGCTCAATTCACTGACCCTGTAGGAGAGAAAACTTCAGACCTACCTGTTGATAATGATGCGGTAATATGTTGTGTGGTATACAGAAAGAGGAGAGGTTTTCTGTAGGTCATTTCTAAGGATGAAAAATAAATATCAGTGAGATATTAAGTCATGAATCTATTGATTTATGTCATGATGGGACAGTTCTGACTTTGTTTCCTGACCTTTAAGTCTCCTCTTGGTAACAGACACATGAAAAACCATCAAATTAAATAATTGCTCCACAGCAATAGAGAAGAAACTTTAAGTGAAACTGAAATACCCTAATGTACTGTACATTTATATCACCAAACACTTTGATGTAAATAATTGTAACTAATAATAACTTTGTTTGCAAATTTTGTGCTTAAGTGTCATTTCAAATTATCAAAATAATTTGCTAAACATGTTTGTGGTTTTCAGAGTAACAAAATATAACGTTTTGCTACTGGGATTTTGTGTGATTGTAGTTCATTTCTATTAATACAATATGCCAATGAAAAAATAATTGTAAAATTACACATGAGAAAAGGATGATACCGAACAAGGCAAGGCAAATAGTTTTAAAGGTGAAATATAAAAGTAAAATAAAAAGTAGTCAAAAATAGCGCATTGAGCCCTGGACCCCCGAGGGTTAACCCATTAAAGCGTGAAAAATTAGGTTTAAATTTTTTGTGAAAAATTTATTCATGACCGTGCAGATCTCTGTGATTTTGTGTTGATTTGTATTGTGTAACAATTTTATTATTTCTACGGAAAAAGTTAAACTTAAGTTTTAAGATTTGTATTTCTAATTGAACCACCTCATGTTATATAGCTTTCTGGGTGTACTATTGATGGGCTAAATACTTATTTATTATATAGGTTATACAGTACATAAAATGAAAAATTCACGTTTGATAATGTGGGCTAAAGAAAATTTTTAAAGTTATAGACTATGTTTACATGAAATGTGTATTCTTCATTTTAACATATATGTATATATTTTATATTCCAGAAATTTAAAACCTGCATATGTGTAAAGAAAGGGCTTTGATTTTGCCACCTCATTTGCTACACTCATGCCACTCTAAGAAAATTTCACTTGATCCAGCCCTGAAGAAGAGAGATTATATGTAAAGGTAAGAACTTTTCAGTTGTATTTGATAAAGAAATACAACCCATCTGTCCAGAAATTTGCTGGACAGATGGGTTACACCACACAAGCCCTCTTGTTGCACTCTTCCATACCATCACAAAAATAATAAATAAACACTTGGATTAATAAAAACATTAAACAATGGTTTAGAATGAGTTTATTCCCTAAAAAACACAATAGAATCCAACACATACATCTGTAACCACAAGATAAAATTATTAAGGAACTAAATTGCCAAATTTGTTATCTAGGTAGTTCTAAAGAGTTTTTGGACCTGTTCATCTCATGCTCTGTATTCAATAATAATCTTAACTGATAAGGGAAGAAATGAATGCTTGCACCAGTTATGCTTACCTAGAAAAACTCTGGACCATAATCCTCCCTGCTGTCTTAAAGTTAAAATTTGAGCTATGTTTTTAGGTATGAGACAGACTGGTCTAAAATCATTGTTTACCTGGGGGCAGGCTTTATTAGGAACACGAATTAACAATAGACTTTTTCTAAAACTTGGGAACAGAATGAATGTCAACAGAGAGGTGGAAAAGCTGAGGCCAGACTGCTATGAGCTCCTCGGAAAAACACTTTAAAATGAAAGGTGACATACGATCCGGTCCTGTGGTGTTATTTGTGTGCAATGATTTAAAAACCCAGTTGACAGAGTCTGGATCAATTAAAATTCTCTCTTTGTGCAGATTACAATTAACCCCCTCCAAAATTTGACTGCATTCTTCTTGATTATCCTTTTCAAAACCAAGTTAAAAATGATTTAGCTTATATATATATGTATATGTATATATATATATATATATATATATATATATATATATATATATATATATATATGTATATTTTAATATAAAATCTCTGCTTTTCATCAGTCTAAATAATGCACATTATGCATGTGTTTCTCTTGTATTAAACATCTGCTGAAATTCTGGCCTGTTACATAAGGGAAACATAACTCTGTGTTACTTGTCTATCCCTTTCTTTATTGAGTGAAACAAACCACGAGATCATGACAGATACTGGTAGTAATGTAAAACATAAATGTGCTGCCCCACTACACATGCAGCTATCACCTGTTTGTTGCTTTTATTCTTAAGATAAATTATTCTTGAATGAAGACATTGATTTGACACAAGTAAAAATATGGTTGATGGTGTTTTATTGTTAGTTAAGAAAAGTTAAGTGAGGGTGAAAAAAGAAAAGAAAAAGGATGAAGAAGGCAGGGGAGAAAGAAAAAAATGGAGAGGTGGTAGGAGAGAAAGGGAGAAGAGATTAAAATAAAGGGATATAAAGGAGGAAAGAGACAGAGGAGAGAAAACCCCAACTATCCCCTCTGAGCAAGCACTAGGCGACTGTGGTTAGGAAAAACTCCCTTTTAAAAGGAAGAAACCTATTGCAGAACCAGGCTCAGTGAGGGTCATCTGCCGTGACTAGTTGGGGGGTAAGGGGGAAAAAAGAAAAGAAAAAGGATGAAGAGGAGAGGGGAGAAAGAAAAAACGGGGAGTGATGGAGAGTTGGTAGGGGAGAAAGGGAGAGAAGGGAGGTAGAAAAGAGGTGGATGAAGAGGAGGCTATGCCTTCACGTAATCAAGTGAGGAAGCAGAAGGGCCCCTCCTCCTCCTGAAAAAGCAGAAGTGTTTTTTCTTCTTTTTCAGGCACTGTTTCTGGAGCTCTTCTTGCTGTAGGATGGGGGTTTTCAGTTCTTCTATTGTCACTGCATTTTCCTCCTCAAATTTCTTGCATTTTTCCTCTAGTTCTTCTAATTTTACTTGTTTTTCTTCACTCTTTTCTTTCGAATCTTTAGATTTTGCCTCCTGTATTAGCGTGAATATCTGTATTCCTGTGTTATACTTTGTCGATTTCTGCTCTGGATTTCCTCAAGCGTAAAGTGCAGGTCATTACGTGTTTTCTCCAGTTCTTGCTCTTGCACCTGCATTTCATTGTCTTTGCACGTCAAGTTGTTATTAAGTTCTGTTTTTCCTGAGCATTTCATTTTTTTTGCATTTTAAGTTGTTATTAAGTTTCTCAAGCTCTGTGTTTTTTCTGAGTATTTCATTGTTTTTGCACCTTAAGTTGTTATTAAGTTTCTCGAGCTCTGTGTTTTTCCTGAGTATTTCATTGTTTTTGCACTTTAAGTTGTTATTAAGTTTCTCGAGCTCTGTGTTTTTCCTGAGCATTTCCTTGTTTCTGCATTTTAAGTTCTTATTAAGTGTCTCGAGCTCTGTGTTCTTTTTCAGCATTTCATTGTTTCTGCATTTTAAGTTGTAATTAAGTTTCTCGAGCTCTGTGTTTTTCCTGGGCATTTCATTAGTTTTGTATTTTAGGTTCTGATTAAGTTTCTTAAGCTCAGTGTTTTTCCTAAGCATTTCGTTGTTTTTGCACTTTAAGTTCTTATTAATTTCCTCGAGTTCTGTGTTTTCACTGCGCATTTTGTTGTTTTTGTATTTTAAGTTGTTATGAAGTTCCTCGAGCACTGTGTTCTTTCTCAGCATTTCATTGTTTTTGTATTTTAAGTTCTTATTAATTTCCTCGAGTTCTGTGTTTTCACTGAGCATTTTGTTGTTTTTGTATTTTAAGTTGTTATGAAGTTCCTCGAGCACTGTGTTCTTTCGCAGCATTTCATTGTTTTTGTATTTTAAGTTCTTATTAATTTCCTCAAGCTCTGTGTTTTCCCTGAGCATTTTCTTGTTTTTGTATTTTAAGTTGTTGTGAAGTTCCTCGAGCACTGTGTTCTTTCTCAGCATTTCGTTGTTTTTGGACTTTAAGTTCTTATTCATTTCCTCGAGTTCTGTATTTTCCCTGAGCATTTTCTTGTTTTTGTACTTTAAGTTCTTATTAAGTTCCTCAAGCTCTGTGTTCTTTCTCAGCATTTCATTGTTTTTGGATTTTAAGTTCTTATTAATTTCCTCGAGTTCTGTGTTTTTCCTGAGCATTTTCTTGATTTTGTATTTTAAGATGTTATTAAGTTCCTTGAGCACTGTCCTCTTTTTTAGGATTTCACTGTATTTGTAGTTTAAGTTCTGATTCTGTTCCTCGAGCACTGTATTCTTTCTCAGGATTTCATCATTTTTGTATTTTAAGATGTTATTAAGTTCCTCAAGCTCTGAGTTCTTGCTTAGCATTTCACTGCATTTGTATTTTAAGTTGTTATTAAGTTCCTCAAGCTCTGAGTTCTTGCTTAGCATTTCATTGAAAATATACTGCATGCCTGAGCATTGTTTTATCAGTTTTTCCCTTTCTCCTTCTAGTTCCATGATTTTCTCCTTCATTTCATTATAACATGCGTGTAGTTGTAGATTTTTCCTTTCTAAGTCTTGGAGAATAAGTTGTGTCTTTTTGTGCATTTTTTCCTGTTGCTGTTTCTCCTGAAGAAACTCTTTGTTTTTCTCCAGGGCTTCATCAAGTTTTACTTGAAGCTGCAGATTCTTGTTCTCAGTGTCTTGGAGATTCCCATAGAGCTCCTGATTAATAGCTTCTGTTTGTTGAAGCTGGTAGGACATTTTTCTTAACTGGTCGCAGTTCTGCTTGTTTGTTGTTATCAGGCTTACAATATGCTGCGGATCTTCAATAAAGATTATTTCCCAGCCCTTATTTACAATATCTACACTGGGCAGGTTTTGCGTATTTTTATTTTCTTCGTCTTGCTGGTTCATGAGACTTTCATCGTGAAACATTTCTGCATTTCTGTGCAGTGCTTCATTAAGCTTTACTTGCAAGACTTTATTTTGTTTCTTCATGTTCTGAAGTTTACATTCCATTTTTTTCTCCTTTCTTTCCTGTTGTTTCTTCTCTTGAAGCAACTCTTCATTTTTTTCCTGGGCTTCATCAAGTTTTACTTCCATCTCCTGGTTCTTTTTCACAGTGTCTTGGAGATTCTCATAGAGCTCCTGATTAATATCTTCTGTTTCTTCAAGCAGGTGGGACATTTGTCTTAATTCAGCACAGTTGTGTTTGTTTTTTGTCGTCAGGTTTAAAATCTGCTCCTGTGCTCGATTAAACATTATTTTCCAGCCCTCATTTATATTATCCACATTGGGCTGCCTTCGATTATTTTCATTTTCTTTTTCTCGTTGGTTCTTGACAAATTCATTATGCCTTTCTTCCAACTGTTTATTTAGGGCCTCCATGTGTCTGCACTTCTCTACAAGCTGAATTTTCTCTGCTTGGATTTGTTTAATCATGTTGTCTAGATTTTGGTTTTCCTGCCTACTTTCAGCTAATGCCCTTTGGATGGATAAAACGTCATCTGGGGAATTTGTCTGGGCACCCTCGAGTGGAGGGCCAGCGTAAGCTTGTTGTTTTTTGCTGTGTTTTCTCTGAGACATGTTGGAATCTTAATAAAACAACTGTGTAAATGATCCAACTGTTTCAAAATGTTTCTCAGGCTTATGTTTGAATACTGCGAACACGAGTGCTGCGAATAAACTGACTAAAGGTTTGCAATTCTCACCCCTATTTATGCCTTTCCAAATGGATCAGATGCCTTTGATCTGCATGCACCATATATGATGTCATAGGAATTAGGTTGTCACATGACATATATGAATGGGGATTGTTTTTCTTTAATCTGTTATTTAAAAAAAAAAAGTCATTGGAAAAACATACATGAAACAAATATATATATAAAGTGCTGTCAAAATTAGCGAGTTCACGCAAATTAATCCGCCATCACGGTCAACGCGATTAATATTTTTAAAGCAAGTAACGCATCTGGAGTGGAGAATGACTCAAAATCCCTGAAATGTTTCTGTCAACGCATTTCGGGCAGTTTGTCTAAGTAGAGTTACCTTCGCACATGAGCAAATGGGCAGCTGAACCAGTCAACTCAATATGGAAAATGATAATGCACTCTTGATGGGAAATTTCAGTTTAAAAAAAAAATAACAAGACGAAACAGTTGACCGACATAAAGTATTATGCACACTGTGCAAGAAGGAATTTTCTTTTCACTGAAGCACCTCCAGCTTAAAATATCACATTGATGCGACGCATACGTTAGCCGGGGAGGCTGCTAGCACTTTGGCTAACGCATAACCCAACTTGCGACAAACCGCTCACGGAGCATCGGGGACTCAGTAAGTCTACCTCGGACATGACTGACACAATTGCCAAGTGGACTGCAACAAACTGCAGACCAATTAATATTGTTGAGAACAGTGTTGGGGAGTAACGGAATACATGTACCGCCGTTACGTATTTAAAATACAAAATATGAGTAACTGTATTCCGTTACAGTTACCGTTTAAAAATGTGGTATTTAGAATACAGTTACTTTGTTGAAATAAATGGATTACACGGCGGTATTTTCCTGTTTCATATTGTGGCGGGTCAGGACTGTTTGGGTTTTGTTTGACAGCTGTGTTCTGTTGTTCCAGGCGGCAGCGTCACGGTCGCCATGGTTACAGGGTGACGCGCTCTCTCTGTGACTGTGTGTTTCCTGGGTGAGAGAGCCCCTTTTTGTTGTTGTTGTTGTGCTAAGCTAAATGCTACAGAATGCTACAGGTGTTCCAGGATGATCCGAACCGCATGTATTTGCATACATTATAGAGGCCACTAGTGCTGACCAAGCTGCCATCTTTCTCTCTTCCCGTCTGTCAATGGCTGCTTCAATTTCAGCTTGACCCTCTAAACCGCAGGTAAGTAATCATTTTTGTCATCTTTCCTTGCTGTCCCACTGGACTGGACATTAGTTTAGTTTTTTTAGCTACATCTGGTGAAGTTGTGGTAAAATGCTGGTATTAGCCTATTCGTCGTAGCAAGCTAGCCCGAAGCTAATATTTGCTAAATTTAGGGATACCCGTGTCTCTTTAGGAGTTGGAGGCCGGTGTTTTAGGAGCGGCACAAGATCTCATCAACAGGCAGTGTTGGGGAGTAACGTAATACGTGTACCGGCGTTACGTATTTAAAATACAAAATATGAGTAAATGTATCCGTTACAGTTACCGTTTAATAGGTGATATTCAGAATACAGTTACTTTGCGGAAATAAAGGGATTACATGGCGGTATTTTCCTGTTTCATATGTTAGGCTATGGTCTCTCTATTTTTGGTAATTCCACGCCGGTGGAAACCCAAACAAAACACGCAATAAGAGGCTCTAAAAATTATTCACAAAAATGATTTAATATGAAGGCAATAGCAGAGTGTTACAGGCGTCGCCCTAAACAATGTAGCCTCATGGGCAGTGTAGTCCGTGCTGCAGGGAGAATGGACTGCCATACCCGTTATGTGTCTGTGAGCGAGGGAGAGAAAGGAAAAGTACGAACTGTCACGGAGGAGAAACGGGAGCTGGAAGCATGTAAATATAATAATAACCACTGCAGCCAAAAAGACTGCCTGACAAGCCCAGCTGTAAGTAAGCTATTAAGACTCGACTGCAGCTGTGTTCGTGTTTTCCTCCGAAACAATAACTTCCGTTGGAGCAGCCTTTCAACGCCTCTCTCTGTCTCTCGCTAGCAAAGTTGACCCAGACAACAAAGTAAAGCTAGTTTTCAGCTACGAGTCCGACACGGAACCCGACGTATTAGCCAGAGGTCCCTTTACTATGGTTCGGAGCCGCAGACCTGTTTTATATACGTGCGGAATAGTTTTCTATACGAGATCGCTGCAAAAAGTGCAGCCTTACCTAATGTCCACCCTACTGTTACTCATTTATATTAAGATTTTAACATCTAGTTGGTATTGGTATGGCGAGTAGCCTTCAGTAATAGTAATAAATCACACAGCAATAGTACATTCATGTAGTTGTAAAGTATTCAGAATACATTACTTCTATAATCTTTGGTGGAATACATTTTAAAATTAACCTTCCCAACACTGTCAACAGGTTAGCGCCTCATACCACAGTGCACCAAAAGCAGTCTCATGAGCGCTGGGAAGGACAAGCCCAGAGCCCAAAACAGACAGTGCAGGAGATGACAAGGTTAGTAATTGTATGGTGAAAATTATACTTTTAGTTATCTTGATTGGCAAAAGAAAAGTAAATACAAAATCTGCTTCTCACATATAGGGCATTTCCAAGATTTTTTTTCAAAACTTCTTCAATTTATTTCATTACAGCTGTCCTGTGCCAGATGTTCTGTTGACCCACAGTGAGAGGCATCATTTCACAAACACCAGGAAGACTGAAACTCATCGCAGGGATCAAGCAGGGCTCGTGATCTTCACCAGCAGCTCCCTCACAAGAAGGATAAACCCAGCATTTCATGAACACTGATGGAGACCTTTGCTTTGTGTAATGTTAGAAGTACTCAGATAATCCTCAGAGGGTCTGGACTTTTACATAATATAATATCTTTAAGTCCTGTAGAAAGTTAAATATATGTTGTGCTCTCTGGTTACTCTGGTATGTATGACTCTGAATTACTTTATGATAAATAACACACTATTGACAAAAAACAGTGAAAGAGTTCCAGATCACAAGTTTTTAGTTCAAAATACAAGTAACAACCTTTGACTTTAATCAGGTTTTATTTAATTGTGTCAGAGAAAACATCATGTGCTCTTCATGTAGCTGAATACATTCAGTGTTTAAAACAGAAGTTGTGCAGGTCTGAGATCAGCAGTTTTTTGAAACACCAAACTGAGGTACTGTTAATGCTGATGTATAGTGACACAGTTACATGGGTGATTAATCCTTTTGACTTTTTGTCTTTAAATTTATCAATAAAACAGCTGCAGCTTTCACTGACAGCACATGTGGTACTTTAACCTTTGTACTGTTTTCTTCAGTTAATTTTGAAGTTACTACAAAGATTGAAGATATAGGATGATCTGTCTGCTGTCACTGGGTGGTGCTGAGGTCTGAATCTGAGGACGGCTCCTGTAATCACAAACAGAACAGAATCATCACAAACTGAAATATAAAGTTTATCTCTCAAATCTGAAATAGAGCTGATCCTTCTCTGTCCTCACACACTCGGGATCTGAAGTTGTTCAGTCCTACAGTTCTGCCGACAGCTGACTTTTTCAGTTTCAATACAAGATTTTTCAGTACATTTATTTCAGTTACAATATTTTTTTCGGTTTCATTTCAAGGTGGCATCGTTCTGATCCCATATTCTAGGTAGCTCTCTAAAAAGAGCTGGAAATCCCATCACTAATTAAGACTCGACTGTACACCATGTTCGTGTTTTCCTCCGAAACAATAACTTCCGTTGGAGCAGGCTTTCAACGCCTCTCTCTGTCTCTCGCTAGCAAAGTTGACCCAGACAACAAAGTAAAGCTAGTTTTCAGCTACGAGTCCGACACGAACCCGACGTATTAGCCAGAGGTCCCTTTACTACGGTTCGGAGCCGCGGACCTTCAGTAATAGTAATAAATCATATTCATGTAGTTGTGAACAGCATGACAATATATTAAGTAATCCAAAGTATTCAGAATGCGTTACTCTCATTGAGTAACGTAACGGAATACGTTACAAAATACATTTTGGGGCATGTATTCTGTAATCTGTAGTGGAATACATTTTAAAAGTAACGTTCCCAACACTGGTTGAGAACACGCTCTTTACATAGCTTTGGTTCCTCGTTCCAAGGACTTGAAGTGCCTCCCCAAAGAGTGACAGAGAGAGTGGATAAATGTTTACAGAGTGTTTTGTTAACATGAATGTTCAAGATGTTCAATAAACATATTAAGTGCGTAAATTTTCCCTTTTTTCTCGATTCTGTTTGCTCATGCAAAATGAAATGCGATTAATATAGAATAAAAATGAATGATATCTAATCGTGATTAATCAAAATTAATCCACAGTAACCCTGTGATGAATCTGATTAAAATTTTTAATTGTTTGACAGCACTAGTATATATAATATATTAGTATATACTTACCTGTTAGTATATAGGTTTTTTAAACAGTTGTACTTCACAGGAGATAACCTATGCTAAAAGACTGAAGAAAACTATTCAAATTCTCTTTGAATTTAAGCATACATTCTTTGTGTTTATTCTGCATTTACTTCATTATATTGCATAATTTCAGTTACATGCTTAAATATAAAGTTGAAAAAATGTAATTGCAACCGGGCTACTGAACAAGTAATTGCGATTAATCACGATTAATTACAGAAAATTGTGCAATTAATTAGTTAATTTTTTTAATCTATTGGCAGTACTAATATGCATTTGTTTTTTATATAATGTTTAATAGGATATTGTAACCCAGGATAATATGGTTTGGTGTGAATTGTATTTTATACAATTGGGAATTGTATTCACATGAGTGTGAGTAGTTGTAATTTCATTACTGTGGTTCTTTTTTTCCATTGTCAAATTTGCTCATGGCAGCCAAATAATTTAATGTGGGCAACTAATCGTCACTGTTGTCACTAGTCACCCCAGAAAGCAAACAATGATTTAATATACGTTAAATCAGAGTTATACTGTTATGGAGGTATGTAAGGATGACGCGAGAACTTATCACATTTTCCTCCAACTTTAATCTGAGCTTCACTCAACTGGTTTCACAAGGTGCCAAAACATCTCCTAGAACCCAGAAACATTACTCCTCCTACTTTTCTTCTTGCTGGGTGTATGTGGAGTCCCCTGATGGTCCGCCACGCTGTCAACTTAATTTTCATTGAATTCTGACCACTTTTGCACCCTCAGTTAATATTAAAACAATGTGAAAGTAACTACTAAAGACCAAGAGGACATAAGTGGAAATTCAACTGATGTTAAACAAAACAAATTACTTAAAATACTTCAGATTAATGTATTTTACTTATCTAATATTCCGATTAATGATGTAATGGTGTTGATTAAAACATTTTAACAGTTCTATTAAAGACTAGGCTCTAACATATAAGCAGCAAAAGACAACTTAACATCAGGCTATTTAATTTATGAAATCAAGATTAGTTTACAATAATTTTGGTGAAGTCACTCCTGCACTGAATGATGTCCTTCTCTGGTCTGGATCCTAACTGTGAGCTACCTATAGTTAAAGGAGAACTCACAGACTGTTACTGCTTCAATTTGCCGAGTCGCCTCATCTACAAAAGAAACCAGTGACTGAAGGACATGAAAAAGTTAAGGAAAGGGCATAATTTGGTCAGATTTGAAATTTTCCACCTAAGACATCTCTCTCTGTTTCACTAACTCATCCTAGCTAATATAATCCGCCTGAAGTATCAGTTACGTTAGCAATCTAACTTCAGTTAATGACATTTTTGTTGTGTCTAATAATGACCATGGTGACAGTCATACATCTACAATATGTGTCATTGTTTTGCTTGTTCAGCAATATATGTACAGATGGGGTGTACCACTGTGAGAGGGGTGCGATGGAACAGTCTAACTGATAATAGCTTTTATTTCCCGGTTAACTAGAAAGCCACAACTTTTCAACTATAAATCACACTGTCATACACATACACTGTCAGATTTCATCAGTATTTTAACATTGATCCAACATTTATATAGCACTGAGATTTCAATCTTGACTATAATGATAATGTGGATGAAAACTCTGCATCAGTTTAATGTCATCTTACTATCTGGGGCATTTTATCTACCTCACATCTATACCAATTTAGATTCACCAGATCTCCCCTGTGCTTTGAACCTCAGTGTGTATTTAGTGCAACAGAGAGCTTGGATAACCTCCAGCTCTATTGCAAATTGCAAAATCATGCCACCTTTCCTAAGCAGTGGTTCCACTGCACATTCAGACTGCCAGTTTCCACCGTGTCCACCTTGCTTTACCCGTCCAAATGGATGAACTCATAACCACTGCTACATTATCAAGTGGAGTTATACCGTACACATTTAGTACGGTACCGTACTAAAGATATCACTAAAAGACCTTTAATCTCTTCACTGTTTACCCTTCCAGATCTCTCTTTAACTTGGAAAGTCATATATTGTATTTCTGACAATAAATTGTACTGTTAAAAAATTCAACTGTGAACATGTGAGCCATTATATAGATAGAAGTGTGCAGATGTCTATACATGCATCTTTTACAGTGAAAGAGTGAGCCTGTGGTTTCTGTTTGAATATTTCACCCATGACCAGTGTGTTTGCTTAAACTCCAGTTTAAACATTATCACACCCTACCAGTGAAAAAGCAAACATTACCAACTTGTAAACACAGTTAAGTCATTTAATTTGTGGGTAATATAAAGTCGACATAAAAAAAAAACAATTAAAAAAACATGCTGATCAAAATATTCCATTAATGTTTTTATCACAGTTTTGTTTTCATAAGCCTACACATTACATTTTATTCACTGCTTACACAAAGTGCAAATTAGACAGCCTTGCTACTGCCTCTAGTGCCAAGTTTAAAGTCCTTGATTAGGATATTAAATTAGGATTAATGACCGATTGATCCTAATCTTCCAAATCATGTCAAGCAGAGCTCTTGGACGTCGCTGAAACTTCACGATCGTGGCTACGGACAGTGTCAGATTATAGCTGAGGACTGGATTATCACTGCTAATCCAATTACACATGGTGTGCTGTAATCGGCTGTGAAACTACTTTAAGTAAGGATGACCATTTGGAGACTGAATTAAAAATTTTGAACATGCAGTCGTACCAAATAAATAAATAGGAAAGCTGTGGCTGTACCTAGAAATTATTTCCAAGTTTAAACACCTACTGGCATAATAATTGATGTTTGGTTTGTAACGCCCAAATCTCTGTCGATACTTGACTATCTCTAGTGACATCGGACCATTTAGTGGTCAAGCAACCGGAAATAGAAAAAACTCACAACCGATGACGATTTGACTCCACCTCACGATACCATTTAGCAACAGATGAGCAGCGCTTCATGTTCATTTTGTCGGGCCAGAGTGAAGCACAGCCGCCGCCGTGGTTTCCTGAGGGAATACTTCACTGTGTAAATGTTTGTCGGGGTTGCGGTCCGTCCCTCCGTCCCTTGCACCGTAGCTGGCTGAAACCGTTAGCGGCTTCCTCATCCAGAAACACCCCGCGTGAGTCAGTGCTGCTGCTAGTTTCTGCGGCGGTTTCGCTATGGATGTGCTGTGGATGATACCGCTGCTGCTGCTCATGATTATTCCGCTCCTGATGTGCACCAGCAGCACGTTTGTTTTTTATTTCAAAAAGTTCTTCTACGTGGCCTGGATGATGGTCTTGGCCCTCGTCGGTATACCTCTGTGCATACTAAAGAGCGGAGGCAGAGACATTGAAAACATGAGGTGAGTTTTGCAGAAATCTCGCTCGCGGCGCCGTCTGACAGCTAGCCCTCGCTAGCTCGTTAGCTGGCTAGCAACCGTGGTTGTTTATATTGAAGCATTTGGGCTTTTACTCTCAGCAGAAACAATAATGGCCTCATTGTTGCGAGGAGTTAAGTTGGCGTTACAGCAATGTGGCGCAGGAGGTGTTTCCTGCCAAACTGTGTGAAATTTGAAAGAAATAAATAAGCAGAAAATGAAGAAATCCCTAATGCATTTTTCTTTATCATTCATATGCTACTATTAGCTCGCTTGACACATTGACAGTAGCGGCGTGTGGACATTAGCTAAAAATCAGGGCGCTAATGTGACGTTGCGTTCATGCTGGGTTAATGTTTGGTAAATCTTAACGCAAGAAAGATTTACCAAAAGATTTACCAAAATCTTTCTGACTGATATTTTCAATGTATTTTCTGCAGGCACTTTCTTAGAATCCCAACCCATACAAGTGTCCACTAACTTGTGCCCTCTGAACGTGTAATCTAGCACTGTATCCGCTCAATTTGTCCTGTTTTTTTTTTTTTTTTTAAATCTGTGTATGTGTATAAAGGAGTGACTCATTTATTGAATCCATAGTTACTTCTAGTGCTGATTTAACTTTATATTTCTGTCTTATCTGCCTCAGTTTACATCTGTGTTGGGGGCAGAATGTTAAACATTTTACAAAGGCGTTATTTTACACCTGACACCAAAATCAGTCACCAAAACTGATCCTTACTGTAGGAATGTAACACATCTTCAGTGTTGGTGTTCACGTTGTAGGGGGTGTTGTTGTGTGGTTGGTTAAATCTAGTCAGTGGTGATGGCTTCCTGCACACAAATGACTGCATTTCAGTAATTACCCTGAAGAGACAGATGCCAGATGGCACGTTTTCCCTGATTGGAGCTGGGTTACTGAATAGTTATGAGACCCATCCTCAATGCAACCTCAATTGGTCCTGAACTGCTGACAGCAGCAATGTTGGTTACAACAGCAGACCTTACTGCCTCAGTGCTCCAGGAATAACAGTGTCACAGTCATGTTAGCTGTGCCAGTGGTGTCATGTTGCACCAGTGTACCGTTCTGTCAGTGCAGAGGTTATCTGGACCGGTTGTCTGTGACAAAGTGAGCGAACTGAGGTCAGACCTTAGATGAATGAATAGACTTTTTGGATGGATATTTTACACGGCAGACAGGACTGGAAGAGAGAGCACTGTAATTCAGAGGGTTCTGTCACCTAAATTTACTGTTACACCAAAGCCTGAAGACTTGCTTTCCAGTCACTTTACTTCTGAATTAAACCTGTAGGCCACAGCAGGTATCCATGAGTTCGCTCAGTCAATAACATCTGTAAAGCATCAAGTTACAGCTTGTGTTGTGCTTTCATTTCTTGAAACATCCATTAATTTGCGTTTAATTGAAACTCTGTTTTATCCGTTACTTATGTGAATGGCTACTTCTGGGTATGGGTCCAGCATTAGTTATTAGGTAGGATCTCATGACAACAGATAAAGGACAGGGGTTTAGTTTTCTCACTCACAATTGCATGAGCTCATGTTCTGTGCTGTGTAATGGTGTCGAACATCAGTGGGAGATCAGTGGCCCTGTCTTTTTGGTAAAGGAGTAATATTGCCACTCAACATACTGTATTGAAAACAACCAGTTTTTTTGCCATAGTATTTCTGATGGAAGTAATTGCTAGCTCTGTCACCCTGAGACTGTGATTAGATTCCTGCCCTTTGGACAACCTACTGACCTTAAACTTATGAGTAAACTCAATAAGATTGGCAGTTTTACATTTTGGCAAAACAGGTCAGGCTGACCTTTGGAGTGGCCACATTGCATGTGATTTGTCCTCTTGTTCAAATTTGATTGCACTCTCAGGGTTGCAGATAATGAAGTGAACCAAAGTAAATGCTTAGTGGACTGATCATAAAATATAATTCAACAGTGGTCACTCATTACCCTTGAACATACTTAGTTGCTGCAACACTATATCGTTGCATAACCTGTGGCTTTTACTTCAGACCGAATATGTTATCACTGCACCGCTATGTTGTAAGATAACCAAAAGACTACTCTAGTTTAAAGGTTAACAAGATTTTTCCTGTAGATTACCAGTCAAGTGCAAGTGGAAACAAAGTCTACTACAGTCATCAGAAGATAGTTCTGAGAAATAGCGTACCACCACTTACTACTTTATATTTTGCTTATAAGGAGCCAGACTGTGTTGCATTTTTATTTAGAAGTGGTTGAGTAATGGTTCTGCCTGAAGGGCGCTTAAAACATAAAAAAGGGCAGCTATTATGTCCAGACATTATAACTTATCAAAGAACCAATTTTAAATTGTTCAAATGGTAAAGAAAGATTGTCTGAGAGAGTTTAGGCTGTGTTGAAGAATAAAGCTGGTCATACCAAATATTAACTTTGCAGCTTGTTAGAATTGCGCAAACTCAGTTTTTTTGCTCTTTATGTTGTAGTTGCATGTATGCTTGCACATTTCAGTAAATACAGTACTTATGTCCTATATTTCCTACCAAAATATAAAGACATGAAGTGTGGTTCAAGACTTTTTTTTGCTGTATTTTAGTAAGAAACTAGGTCCAGTGTATATTTGAAAAAAAGAATAGTCTGGTAGTTCCCATTATAAATTATTTTATTTAATTTTTAAAGTGTTTTGCTTGTCTGTTAGGTATTACTTGTAGTAGAGTAGAATCACTACAAAATTCTTAAAAGACTATGCATGTGAGGCCTTTGTCAGCAGAAAAGGGTGTGAAATTTATATAAAAAAAAAAAAATAATACAGTTCAAAGTTCAAAAATTTTTGCCCTTCATATTTTCCAAAGCCATCTAGCAAACCGAACTGGAGTCTTTGCCAGGCCAATTCTAGGCCCTGAGCCTTATGTTTGACACTCCTGCTTTCGAGTTGGCAGTATTGAGTTGGGATGTGCCTAAATCCTTAAAGCTGCTCCTTCATGGCACATTATTAGCATTAGTGGTATAGTTTTAATGAGTATGTGTGGCATCAGATGCACGTTATGGCTGAAACTTGCTCAAAGATGGTTTTAAGTAGTTAGGTAGATGTTTTAGTCCATCGAAACATTTTGTGTACAGTCATGAAACTGAGCTTAAATGAAAGCAGAGTTGAAGATGAGTTCGGTTCCTGTAATAGCTGGTTTAGCAAGAAAACTACCTCACGTTACAAGGAGGATAGTTTGTTGTTTTTGTGACAGCAAACAGAGGGAATATGATTCAGGGATGAGCAAGGTCTCTTCTGTAAGTATTATGTATAGGTATAGCCTCTTCCTGAGGCCGGATTGGTAGTGCCTCTGCTCTTTTTCGGAGAAATTTCATTCAGATTATTGACAGAAGCCAGTTTTAGTGTGTCACGCAGCTAGTTTGCTATCCAAAATTAGTGGTACAGTTTAGCATGGAGAATGTTATGGGAGTATGATTGTTTAGCTGCAAATGTAAAGTAGCATTTACATGATGTGTGAACTCTGCCTGAGCTCATCATGGTTGTTAAGAATCACACTGAAAGTTTTCCAAGCCAAGCCAGCGGGCACCTTGGATTTGTCTTAACAGAGGTCAGAGCTGTTATCATGTTTGTGTCTACAAAGGTTAAGCTTCACAAGTCCCAATAGATCTCATCTGGTGGATCAGACAGTTTCAGGCTTTTAATAGTTGCAAGGGGGAAAGAAAAGCTTTAAAAATGGTTTTGTTAGATCATCAAATTGCATTTATAAACAAGCACATGCTGACTAACAAACAGCTACAGTAATCATGTCATTATTGAACTTGAGTAATCATGCACAGTGCAGCCCCCAAAAAAACCTTGTTTCTGTTGAATTTTTTTTCTTCTTCTTCCCTTTTTTCCTTGTCAATTGCCTCATTTATCAGCAAACTTCAGGTCATGAATGCCCTGACAGTTTCTGGTAAAATTTCATTGTAACATTTTTTTTTCCTTTAACCCTAACTACAAACAGATTACTTTTTTGTGATACTTGGAGAGAGCTCCCATGGAAGCCTATAGTTTTATAAGTTATTGTAAGGTCAAAAGACGGCTGTTTTTGTTGTTGTCAGCAGACTAGCTCTGATAAATGGACTGTTCACTACCTGCCTATCAGAGTAAGACAGATAGTGACTATCTTGCAACGAGATAAAAAAATTAAATGTTCAGATAAATAAAAATGTGCATTTACTTGGACTAATCAAAGCCTGTGTGTTCTTTTATGTAACGTTTGTCATGAGGCAGGTGGATGAACATTTCTTTCTCAATGGTTAGTGGAGCGTTATACTTGGTGCAAGTAATTATTTACCCAACCAGGAAAAAACAATGCTTAAAGGGGTGTTGAACATGATTAATTTAGCCTATGTGTTTAAAGATAGTTGTGATTATATTGCCTGACACATTCCGCTTTTGTTTCTACCTTTCACAGGGCTTTGGTTAGTAATATGCAATACACTGGCATCATAAGTAACCAGTACACACTGTATTTAACCTTTCCCTCTCTCAGGATCATCCGTTTCATGGTTCGACACGTCAAGTATTTGCTGGGTCTTCGATTTGAAGTGAGTGGTTGGGAGCATCTGCAGACTGAGGGTCCCTATGTCGTCATCTCGAACCACCAGAGCTCCCTGGATGTTTTGGGTGAGTCTTTTAGTGCTTCTCTGAAGACAGACATTTTTGATATTGATTTAAATGCTTTCAAATACAGTCATACAATCAATTTCTTTTGGCATTTTAGCAAAAAATATAATTGGTGAAGCAGACAGAAAGGACATGTGGGTAAAGAGAGGGGTGTGCAGCAAAGGTCCAGCTGGCTGGAAATTGCTAGGATCTTGCTTGGGGCATTTGCACCCATGCAGGATGTGTCCTTACTGCTCTGTCATCAGGTAGGCCTGTTTGATGACACACTTAAAGATTATTTGAAACGCATTCAACCCTCTACTTATAAATGGTCATAAACATCAGATTGAAACGTGCTGAAAGTTTAGCAGTGACAGCCTGTCTTGTCTGTTTCTCACTATACACCGACTTTTAATCTGAGAGGAGGAATAAAGCAAGACAGTCATGCGGACGGCAGATTTGTCTCAGCTTTAGTTTTTGTGCTTTTAAGCCCTACAGACTCAAGAAAACAAACCAAGAGTAGGAAAAAGAGAGAATCCTCACCAGGGAAGAGTTGTTTTACAGTGAGTCCAGTTCATCCTGAGCAACTTGATACCAGATATGATGCATGCGGTCCTGAACATTTTAGTTGGAGGAGCAGCATTCCTCTGCAGTAGATGCATGAGTCCCAGATGGAAGAATTGTACCGTTAAGCTCCAACCATGGGAATTTTTGAATCCCACCTTAATAAACATATGACAAATATCTGCCTCATGACCTAAAGTAGGAAAGGAAAAGCTGATATCGAGCCTCGTCGGCTGATGATTAATTTAATGTCTGCTCCAATCACACAGGCCGAGAGACCAATCAGGGACCCAATAGGGCTAAAAATGTATTTACCTACTGGCTTTAGGAGGGCGCTTTTGTGTCTTGGTGAAATTGAACACAAAGAGGTATAGGATTACTGTGATTACGCTGGTCACTAGCAGATTACTCTCGTCACCTGTACATTTTGTAAGATGGAAGATGCCAACTTGTCTGCAAACAGTTGCCAACTAATCACCTAGCAGTTAAGAAAATTTGAATTGTAAACACAAACTGAAAATAGCAAAATGTTGTGCTTTTGGAAATGTGTTCAGTGGCCCAACTTTTACTTTGGAGGCATTTTGCAGCTCCAGTTTATTGCTCTTATTCAAGTTTTACTACCTGTCTGTGGTTAGTTTCCCGGTATCTACAGACAAGTTGGCATCTTCATGCAAACCGCTGGCAAAACCACAAAATATGCATATTAACTAATACAAGAACGAATCTTGAATATCAGAAGAGTTCATGTCACCTGTATTCTGGTCAGCATGTAGTGATAGCTAAACTCAAGCCTGTGTGAAAGCACAAAAGCAACCAGTTAACTGGTACAGATGTTGCAGTTGGCTCAGTTCCTGCAGATGTAGTACCAGATGCAACTTGTTTTTGTGTCAAACTTTATCCTTGGTCTCTCCTTTTGAAAGTCATATACTACTATCATTATTCTATGTCACGATGGTTATACATAACAAGTCCTTTTTTTCTGGATCTAAGTAGCTACTATTTCTGAGCCGCACTCCAATTTTAACGCTCGTTCCTTTGTGTGCAAACAGGAACTGGGGAATATGTAAATAATAACAGCTACATTCTGGGTTATGCCATGTGAAAACACTTTGTGATCAAACTGCAGGATTGTCTGCAGCCGTGATGGAGCCAGACTGTGATCTGGTCTCATCCTGTCACAGTTTAGTTCTTATCAGCCAGCAAACAGTGGAGCAAGACTTTAGCTGTGCCACCATCTACAGCTTTATAGCTCAGTTCATTAAGGGAAAGTCTGCACAGGCTACTCACAACTTGCTGGAACCAAATGTTAAGGCCTTCCAGGTGTATCTCACTTTACACTCCCACCTACTTAAGCAACGGGCACCTTTTCTGGTTTGTCAGACAGGCAGTAGGCATGTTAAAACTAGGCCAATTGTTAGATTACTGCATTCCAGCTTTGTGTTGGTACACAGTGCTTGTCAGAACAGTTTTCACAACCTCTGTTGATACAGGATCACGTGCTGTTTGCTTCTCAGCAAGCTGAATAATACAAAACTTTGTGAAGAAACAAAGCACGGGCACAGAAAGAACCTGTTACATTGGTATGGGTTTTTAAACGTTCTTTACATACTGATCACTTACTGTATCAATAAAATGTAGGCCTCACAGAACCCTGTCTGAGCTACACACTGGTTGGAAACAAAAGCATGTTGTAGAAAGGCTTCGATTCCTCTTTTATTTATTTTCTTCAGCTTGTATTGTTGAGAGTTGAGATGTCTTTTAACACTAGAATTACTGAGCCTTTTTTCCCTGGTGCAAGTCCCTACTACTAGATTTACTGGCCTGCGCAAATTTGCGTAAATTCCCCCCGACCTTAACACC